>NW_026850650.1:0-130877 GCF_030913465.1 Colletotrichum navitas
ATAAATAAAATATACTAATACTTATAGTTAAATACTTTTTTTATATATATTTATATTACTATAATTAAAAATTTTGCTTCCTCTTAGAATATTATATAGTTTATTTTAGTATTTAAATTACTAAGAATATCTAAGGATTTATTAGTTTTAAAGCTATATAATACTTTATCTAAAGTAGCTTTTATAGTACTTATATATATATTACCTAAATTAGCCTAAATACATAGAATTTTATTAATCTATAATTTCTTTAGGAATTTAAAGGTAAATACTTTGATTACTATTTTAACTATTTAATTTTTTCTTCTTAAAAGACTATTAATTTATAGATAATATAAGGTTAAAAACTTAAGTAATATATTTAACTTAGCCTATAATATATACTAAAAGTCTAATAAAAACTTAGGATCTTAGTTTAAAATTATACTTTAAAGAATCCCTTACTTATAAAGTTAAAGAAATTTTAATAGTATTTAGGCCTAATTCTCTACTATATAGGTTATATATCCTAGTATTAGGATTATTAATCTAAAGAATTTATTTAATATAGTTAGTAATAAGTTATATAAGAGAAGATCCTTTAGCTACTATAAAGTATTTACTAAGGCTACTTTAGGAAGTCTAGTTATAAAATCTATTACTATAGTATAAAATAAAATTAGTAGTAAAAGGATTAGCTATATTATACTAATTAGTTTTTAGTGTCTTTTACCTAATAGTCTATAAACTAAATAATGTTTTTAGTAATTTTAAATCTTCTTTATAAGGTTATAAATAAGGAATTTATCTTAAAGTTTATACTATACTTATTAATCTCCTTAGTATTAGTTTTTATTATATATTATTATAATTAATTTACTAGCTATTATTAATAAAATATAGAGTTTTCTTTTACTAGTATACTTAATAAAATAAAGTAATTTACTATATAGTATAAATAATAATTTAAATTTATACTATAGTTCTTTTAACTAATTCTATATATATTTAAATTTAGAATCTTTTTAGTATTACTTAGTAATTTCCTAGTAAAAGTCCTTATTAATCTTAATATCTATAGCTATATACACCTAGTTATTATCCTATATTTTATCTAATTCTTTAGTTTTAATAAGTATATTATATTTATTTAGTAGCTAAGAAAGTATATTAGCTACTATATTAAAAACTTCTAGTATATAAATATAAAAAAGTTTAAACTATAAAAGATATTCTATAGTAAGTACTAACTAAAGATTAGCCTACTTTTTACTAGTAGTAAATAAAGTAATTTACTATATTACTTTATAAGTTAAGGTGTAATCTATTAAAATTACTATTAAAGTTACTTTTACTAAGCTAATAATAGTCTTAGTTTTTTAAATAACCTATACTAAGTAAGCTACTTCTAGTGTAGTTACCTAGTATTTTTATTTAGTACTTATAAGGGCTTTACTAAGGTATATAACTAGTTAAATGGCTATTTAAAGGATTAGTTTTTTTAGTAACTAGTTAGTATTTTCTTTTAAATAAAAAAGTATTCCCTTAAATCTATAATTATAAGATATATTTAGCTAGATAAAAAAAGTATAGTCTAGGTTATAGTAAAATAATATAGTTTCTAAGGTAAAAGCTTATTTAATATCTTTAAAACTATTTATTTATACCTTTATTAAAGTAATACTTATGTTTTTATAGAAGTTTTTTTTTAGTACCTTCTATAATTCCTTATTCTTTAGCCTTTACTAGTAAGAATATTTTTAGGGCTTATAATAGTTAGTTCCTAGAGGTATAGTAAGAGATAAGATACTATAAATAGCCTATAAATCTAATTTATTTCTCTAGTAAAGCTAAAGTTACTAAGAATAGTATTTATTAAAGAGCTTTTGTTTTATCTTTTATATTAGTTAGCCTAAAAGTATTTACCTTAAAACTAAGTAATTATATAGAAGAAAACCTACTAAATAATTTATTTAGTACTTATAATAAGTTAATATCCTTAAATAGCTTAAAAATAGTATATACATATTATATATAATCTTTTACTATATATAATAATATAATAGTATTATTAATAAACAAAGTATTAAAAAAATATAATATAAATATAATATAAATATAATACAAGTATTTGTATTTTTTTCTAGTATAATACAATATATGTATTTGTATTTATATTTTTTCTAAGGCACTATATAATATAAATATAAATACATGTATTATATTTTGTATATTATACAAAATATAAAGGAGAAATACAAAATTAATTCTTTTAATATATATCTATATTATAGTCTAATAATATATAAGTAAAACTATATTAGTAACTATATATATATATTTATAAATAGTAATAAGTATTTTATTAATACTAATACTATTACTTCTCTATATATATATATAAAAGTAGTTATATTATTATTTACTCTTAGTTACTTAGTTACTAATACTAAGACTTCTTAAATTATTACTATAAAAAGTATTTAGAATAATATTAGTAATATAAATTTTCTTTACTTCTTTAATATTATAGTTTAAAACCTTATTTATATTACTTTTTTCTTAGTTATAGTAGTTATAACTAATACTATACTTTATAGTATTACTAATAGTATTCTATTATATAGTATACTAGTATAAGTAATAGTTTAACTTTAATTAAATATAATACACTATAATAATACTATTACTATTATATATATAGAAAGTAATTATATTATTATTTACTATTAGTTATATAGTTATTACTCTTAAGACTTTTAACTTTAATATTATAAAGTAATTAAAATAATATAAGTAGTATAATATTTTTTACTTCTTTAATATAATAAGTAAAACCTTTATTTTAATCTATATTACTTTCTTTTTAGTTATAGTAACTATAACTAATACTATATTCTATAGTATTACTAATAGTATTTTATTATATAATATATTAGTATAGGTTATAGACTAAGTTTAGTAGAATATAATAATAAAAACTATTAAAGTAGTTACTTTAAAGTCTTAATAATTACTATTTTCTTTACTATTTATTAATTATTATATTAAAGTATAATTAAATATATAAAGTAATAGTTACTTATTATAATATCTTTATCTTATATTATAGTATTATATTATATAGTATAAGAATAAAATATATTAAAAGTATTAATATTTTATTATTCTTCTATATTGTTATAGAAAGAAAGACTATATCTAGAGAAAAACCTTATTACTACTTAGTAATAAGTATAACTTACTAATAATATAGTAGTATCTATAGGTATAATAAAACGTAAAGAATTAAAAAGTAAAAAGCTATAAATCTTAAGATCTTAAATATTAATAATTATAGTATTTATAATTTAAACTACTTAACTAAGTATAATTAAATAGTGTTATTAGATATAAAAATTATATATTATACTTATAAGTTATAGCTTATAAGTTATACTTTATAAAGTATATAACCTAGAGTATAATATAAGTTATATATAGTTATATTATATATAATATACTACTAATCTACTATAAATAAGTTATACTAAAGTTCTTTATAAAATTAAAGTTATAATTTTATAAAGTTATATAGCTTATAACTATAGTATATATCTACTAGTTATATAAAGTATATTATAATATATAAATACTTAATATAATATACTAATTAAAGAAAGAAGTACTTAGAAAAAAAGTCTTATAGTTATATATAGTATATAACACTTAAGAGAATTAATATATATATTAAGTATTAATTATATAAATATTAATTAAGTTTATAATATTAATATATATAATTATACTATATAAATAATCTATAATATTATTATTATCTTTATATAACTATAGACTATATAGTTATTTACTATACTTATAATAAATAAACTTATATATAACTATTAACTATAACTTATATAAGTACACTTTTATATTTATATGTTTATTTTTATACTTTTATACTTATTATTCTTAGTTATTAACTATAGTTATACTTTATAGTTATACTTTATAGTTATATTTTATAGTTATAGACTATAGTTATATTTTATAGTTATTATTTATTAAACTTTATAAGTATACTTTATAGTTATATTATATAGTTATAGTTTATATAAATAGTTTATAGATATAGTATATAGCTATATTTTCTAGAAATAGCTTATACTATTAGTTATAGTATATATTTATATTTAATAGTTATAATATATAATTAATATACTTTTTTATAAGGTATTTACTTATAGTAAGACAAGTATATATACTCTTTAGAGTAGTAAAAAATATTCTATTTTAACTTTTTTCTTAATTATTATTTTTATTTTTACTTCTACTTATATTTTACTTAATATATAAGACTATATACTATATTAGTTATAATAAACTATATTAATACTACTATTATTAGTTATTTTATAGTTAGTTATAATTTAGTTATTTATTATATTATAAGTTATTTTAAAGTTACTTATTATATAGTTAGTTATATTATTAATAGTTATATTATAGTTAGTTATTAAATAGCTAGTTATACTTTAGTTAGTTATTATAAAGTAAGTTATAATATTACTAGTTATTATATAAATAGTTATTTATAATAACTTTAGTATAGTTAAATATATTAGTAAAGTATACTTATTATACTATATATTAATAAATTTAGTATTACATTATATTTATTATTAATATAGTGCTTAATAGTTATTACTAAATCTTAGTTTTTAAGTATATAATATTTTAAGTAAAATATATAAATAATACTATACTATATATAAAAATTAAGTAATACTATATATACTTAACTTACTAATTTTAATTATTTTTATTTTTTATATTATATAGTTGTATATTATACAAAATACAATACAAATATAATATAATATAAATATAAATATATGTATTGTCTCTTTTATATAATATAATATAAATACATATATTATATTTATATTATATTATATTATATTTGTATTATATTTTTGTATTATATTATATTTTGTATTTTGTTTTAAACTCTCTGTTAATAAATAACTATATAAAATCTTTATAATCTCTTAGGAAATTATCTATAAATTATTAAATATATACTAGTAAGTTCTTAAATACTATTAGAACTACTATTAATTCCTTTTATCTTTAGTAGCTAATAATAGTAAGTCTTTCTTAATATTCTTCTTTTACTAAAAATTAATAAAAGAATATCTAGGCGTTTACTACTATTATAAATCTTTTATTATATATTTTTTAAATAACCTTAGATTATAAAGACATAAGGTAAGTATCTAGAATAGTAGCTTAGTTAAGTGCCTATAAATCTACTACTATTCTTTTTTTTAGCTTACTATTTACTATTCTCTAGACTATAAATACTAGAGCTCTAAATAGCGTTAGGCCTATAACTTATACTATTTAGCCTTTAGTATATATATTATCTATTATTTAGTTAAGAAACTTCTAGTCCTTAATACTATATAGATAAGGTTATTATCCTAGCTTATACTTATAGTAGTTTTTAGCTAAAGGGATTACTATTTTCTCTTTTAGTTTTATTTATATTTCTTTAGAGGTAGACTTCTATAGTAATAAAAAGTTATTAACTATTTTACTTATTTATACTATAAATTCTAGACTTTTATTATATATTATTACTTCTTTAGGGGTTAATACTAAGTCTTATAATTTATCTTACTTTATTTTAATTTTTTAGTCTTTTATTAACTTTTCTCTAAAGATATTACTATCTTTTAGTATAGTTTCTTAGTCTAAGCTTTCTAGATCTTAGTTATTAGATAGTAATAATATTTAGCTAAAGGAGTACACTAGGTAAATAGTATTATATTATAAATATATTAGTGTACTAATATATTAATTTTATTATAACTTTATTAGTTAAACTATATTATTTACTACTATTACTACTAGTGTTTAACTTATTAAAGTATATATATATTACCTTTGCTTAGGTCTAAACAAGAGTAAGTTAGTTTTAAACCCTTTATATATTAAATAAGTATAATTACCTTTGTTAATAGTAGTATAATAGTGTCTTATAAGTAAGTTACCTTATAAGTAATAAGGCTATATTTTATAAAGATTATAGTAAGAATCTTTAGTCTATTATATAAACTAATTTAAATAATACTTTAAGAATTTAGTATATTTACTTAATTTAGAATATTAAATTCTTAGCTAATAAGTATCTTTACTAGTAGTATTTCTACTACTTAGCCTTATATATAAAGTATAGTTGTATATATTTTACTATATATTTTTCTAAAATATTTAGTTAAAACTTTACTTAAACTAAGGTTAATAAGTTACTAATTCTTTATAATTACCTTTTAACTATTAAATTAAATATATATATAGGTATTTTATTAAGGATTTACTATAATATAATATATTATAATAATCTATTATTTATATAGATTTATATTTATTAGTTATCTTTAATATTTACTTATATATATATATATATAAATAATTATAAGCTACCTAGTATATATTATTATCTACCTATAGTAGACTTTATAAATAAGTAAGATTTAGTTAGTAATTAGCTATTTTTCTATAGGTTATAATATATTTCTTTTAAAGATTTTATTTCTCTTTATAGCTACTCTATAGTATTTATAGGCTAATAAAAGGTAATATTTATCTTAATATTCTAGTAATACCTAAAGTTCTTTACGTAGGTTTATATCTAAAATCAATTTAATATAATTAGTAAATTTAGTAAAGCGTCTAGAAGAATTATTAGTACTTACCTCTAGGAAATTATTAGTTAATTTAGTAGCTATATATAATTTAAGTACTAAATACCCTTTATTTATTTATTTCTTTTAGATAACTAGGTTTATTATTTTATCTTTATTTAGTGCTTTAATATTTATATAGTCTTTTTTATAATTTACGCTATCTTTAGGAATATATTAATAAACTAGCTATAGTAATTTTAAATCCTATATTAGCTTTAAATTCTTATTACTAGCTTTTTAGTATAATATATAAGGTAACTACTTTTATAATAATAGTTATTCCTTAGTATTAGACTTACTTAGTTACTTAGCTAGGTTATATACTTCTATTTACTTTAACTTATTAGTAATATATAATAGCTTTCTTCTTTTCTATATTAGCTTTTATTATATACTAGCTTAGTAACTACTAGTTTTTTTTTAGATTCTTTTTTAAAAGAAGCTTTTTCTAGGCCTTTTATTCTATATTATATTACTATCCTTCTTAATAAAAAGTTAAGTACTATAGCTATTAAGTATATTAAGTTTTACTATTAGGTCTTAGTATACTAGTAATAAAATTAAGATTTAGTTTATTATAAACTAAGGCTAAATAGTAACTTTTTAGTTCTTTAGCTACTTATATAAGCCTTTTAACTTATACTTTAAAGTAATAAATATCTATATAGTTCTTTATATCTTCTAGAGTATATTTTAATTTATATAGCTTTATTTTAGCTACTTTATAAAGAATATTAGATTATTTAATAAGTAAGTATATTTATAAGTTAAGGCGTTTTTATAGGTCTATTAGGTCTTAATAGTCTTTATTATCTAGATCTCTAGAGTACTATTTATTAACTATTCCTTTAAGATAAAGGTAAAGATTATAAGTAACTACTAGCTAATAGCTAGTTAATATTTATATATAATATTTAACTAAGTCTAAAAAATAGTATATATTTATTTATATTATCTTAGTTTTAACTAAGTAACTATTATTATTATCTATAAAAGAAGATAGTATATTAAACTATTTAATCTCTTTTACCTAAAATCTAAATAAGCTAGACTTATAGCTTAAAGAAGCTTTACTTAATTCTTTCTATAGTAGTTTATTTACTAAGAAATTACTAAAATTATCTAGGGAAAATATTAGTTTTTACTATTAAGGATCTTAGGCTAACTAATAGCTACCTCTTTCTTTATATCTTTTACTACTACTTATTCTATAGCTTATTATCTCTTAACTAAGATACCTAAAGTATTAGTTCTTTTATAATTATTCTAGTTCTTTATAAATAAATTTAAGCTCTATAGCTAAGATTAATATAGTAAGATCCTATATTTCCTAGTTCTAGGTCTATAATTTACCTTTACTAGTATATAGAGAAGCTTTTAAATTATTTTTAACTTCTTTACTTTTTTTTCTTAGTAGTTAATTCTATAAAGAGTTCTAAATAATAGTCTTAGGTTATAAGGATTTATCCTTAGAATACTCTAGTATTTTGTCTATATTATAAGATTCTAGTCTTTTAAGGTCTTTTTAGCTTTTACTCTCTAAAGTAAACTATAATTCCTCTTCTTCTCTAGAGATAAAAAAAAAGGTATATTAAATTACTTTTAACTTTTCTTAGTCTTTTTACTATAATTACTTTATTATATTATAAATATCTAGTTAAATAGATTTTATAAAGGATTTATCTTTCTTTACTTAGGAATTAATAGCTTTTTTATAGTGCTTTAGATTCTTAGGCTAAGTAGTTAGATAGTTGTATAGATTTACTAGAAATATATACTTACTTTATAGACGTTAATAGGTTATTAGTAAAAGCTAGAGAGTTTAAAAAAAATACAAAATATAATATAATATAAATATATAAGATAAATATAATATAATATAATATAAATATAATATATGTATTTGTTTTATATTATATAGGAAAGATAATATATATATTTATATTTATATTATATTATATCTATATTATATTTTATATAAGATATAACTATATAATATAAAAAATAAAAATAATTAAGAATTAGTAAATTAATTATATATAGTACTATTAACCTTCTTTTATAGCATAGTATTATTTAGATATTTTATTTAAAATATAGTATACTTAAAAACTAAGATTTAGTAAAGTTTCTTAAGTATTATTTATAAGTATTTACTACTATATAAGTAATAAAGATAAAATAACTATATATTACTTAAAGTATAGTATATTAATATACTATAACTATACCAAAGTTACTATTAATAACTAACTATATAATAACTAACTATATAATAACTAACTATATAATAACTAACTATATAATAAATAGCTTTTAATACCTAACTATATAATAAGTTAATAACTAACTATATAATAAATAGCTTTTAATACCTAACTATATAATAACTAACTATATAATAAATAGCTTTTAATACCTAACTATATAATAACTAACTATATAATAAATAGCTTTTAATACCTAACTATATAATAACTTACTATATGATAACTAACTATATAATAACTAACTATATAATAACTAACTATATAATAACTAACTATATAATAACGAACTATATAATAACTAACTATATAATAAATAGCTTTTAATACTTAACTATATAACAACTAACTATATAATAAATAGCTCTTAATAACTAGAATTCTCTTCTATCTCTTTTACTTCTTTAAAATCTTCTATTTCTTTATCTTTTACTTCTTCTTCTATAATACTCTCTTCTTCTTTAGATAAGTATTTAAAGCCTATATTAAATAAACTACTATATATCTTTAGTATATATATTATAGTAGTAATAACTAAGGTTAAATAACTTATAACTATATTACCTAGAATAAAGATTCTAAGATAAAGAGGAAAAGAAAACTATAGTAGGGCCTTCCTCTGTAGCCTTGCCTTTAAATCCCTCTGTAAACCCTTTCTTAGTTATATAACCTCTAGTAGTCTATACTTAGCCTTAGTAGTCTTTATAGCTTATTAGCTATACCTAGTATAGCTATTATAGCCTATAGTCCTAGTTACTTTATAATATTACTACCCCTTTTACTAGTAATATTATCTATAATATTAAAATCTATTAACTAGCCTTAAAAATAACTCCTTTTTTTTATAAGTTAATTTTTTTATTTTCTTATATAAATCTTTTTTTTAAGAAATATTTTTTTAAAGTAAAAGCTAGTAAAGTAAGGTTAAGGCCTAAAAAGTATTAGTTAGCCTATAAGGTAGTAGTAAGTTAATAGTTTATTAAGTAGCTTTATTATTATTAAGGTAAAGAAGTACTTTAGTGTTCTTTACTATAGCTTATAACTATTAAAGTAAGTTAACTAGGGGTCTAGTAGCTATTAAGTGTTTTTTATAGAATCTTTATAGTACTACTAGTAAATAGTAAAAGCCTTTAGTATTATACTAAGTTAGATCTTTATTATAACCTAACTAATTAACCTAGTACTAAAGTCTTTTATAGTTTATCCTAGACTTTAGTACTTATAATACTTTATACTTAGGTTTATTATTAAAGTTAAATATTATAAAAAAAAGTAGTTCTTATTATTATTTAAGGAGAAGGTTATTAAAGGCTTTTTTAAGCTTACTTAAGTAAACTACTAGATAAGCCTTAATACCTTTAGGTAACTAGACTTTCTAGGTTCCTTTTAATCTAGCTACTATAATAGGCTAAGGACCTACCTATAGGTTCTAAAGCTTATTAAGGTTATTATATTTCTAGTAAGTTATATTACTAAAAACTTTATTACTAACTTAAAGGTTATTAGGTTATTTATACTAGTTAGTATAATAATAGTACTATTCTTAAGTAATTTCTATATTTCTTCTAGCTATCTACTAGTACTTATAGATCTTCTAGGCCTAGCACTAGGTATTAGTTCTATTAAGTTTTTTTTTAGTACTATTATACTTCTAGGTATAGTTATCTTAATTAATACTTAACCTTAGGGGTCTTCTAAATTTAACTTTATAAGAGGATAAACTAGTAGTCTTACTAAAGAAGGCTATATAAGTAAAGTCTACTACTAGAACTATATTACTTTAGTTATTTTAGTAGTAATTAATAAAGAAGTAAAGTTATTATATAATATATTAGTTTAAGACCTTAGTTTATTTATTAGTCTAGGGGTAGTCTATAGTAAATAGCTTTATTTTAATACTATAGATATAGTAAAGCTTATTCTAAAAGTCTAATATAAATTAAGGACCTTAGTCTAAGGTAATAGTTTTAGGTAAACTAAAAATTAAAAGGACTCTCTTATAAAAAATATATACTATATTCTTTATAGTAGTTATCTTAAAGTAAAAGATAAATATAGCTTATTTACTTAAGTAATTAACTACTACCTAAAGTTATTATAGCTTTTCTTATTTTTTAGATAAGATATAAAGTTAATAGTAATATACTACTAAAGGTAGTATAAGATAAGTAAAAATAAAGTTCCTTAAGAGGTTTATCTTATAGCTTCTAGTATAGTAGTATATATAGTAGTTTTAAATATATCTTTTTATATTAGCTAAAAGGCTAGGCTAATAGTAGTATTTTTAAGGATTTTTATTATTTTATTATAGCTAAAGTAAGTAAATAGTTTTTAGTTATAGGCCTCTTAAATTATATAAGTATATTAGTTTTTTTTAAGAGTACTACTAATTTATAGTTTATTATTAATAAGTTATCTTAGAGTTTTTAGTATTCTTATTTTTTACTTATAAGCTTATAAGTAGCTTTTAGTAATAAGGTAATAAGGTTATAGTTTAACTAAAGGATTTATTTTACTAGTAAGTATTCTTAAAGTTATTTTTAAGGTTAAAGTATTAACTATAATCTTTACTAAGGTAGTTCTTATAGATATTAGTATTATATTTTATAGTAGCTACTTTAGCTCTTTAGTAATCTTAGAGGAAAGTAGTATAAGTAAAAGTAATACCTAGGTATAGCTTACTTCTTTTAGTAACTTTTAGGTTACTAGATCTTTTTTTTTCTTAATAAGGTATTTACTAGTATATTCTTTTTTCTTAAGTAATACTAAATAATAAATTAAAGTCTACTATAGTTTTAGCTTAGTAGGCTTAGTAACTATTTAGTAGCTTTTTATTATAAAGTATAAAGTAGTTAGTAGTTAGTAATAACCTTAAATCTTTAGTAATAGCTTACTAGCTTTAAGTACTATTTTTTAAGGCTAAAATTACTACTAGTAGTTCTTTATTATAGATTATATAGTTAACTTTAGCTTTTATTATTATCTTTAAATAAAAGGCTATAGAGTACTAAGTCTTTTTTTTTAGTATAAAGTATTACTTTAGTATAAATAAAGTCTAAGGTATTTATCTTTAAGTAAGTAAATAGCTTTAGTTAAAATATTAAAGTATAAAGGTATTAGTTAAGGCCTACTTTAGTAATTTAAAAGCTTCTTTATAATCTATAGTCTATTAGTAAGTATAGTCTTTAGTAGTTAAGTAGTTAAAAGGATATATAACTTATTTATAGTTAGCTATAAACCTTTAGTAAAAGTTATAAATCTAAGAAAAATTATATAATTTTTACTATAGTAAGTGCTTTTTAGTTTTTTACTATAGTAATCTTTTTAAGGTTAAGTTAAATACTATTAGTGCTTAGTATAAATCTTAAGTATTTAGTAGTTATTACTTTAAATTTATACTTCTTAATATTAGCCTATAGGCTAGCCTTTTAAAGTTAACTAAGTACTTTTTTAATATACTCTTAGTGTTTAAGGAGTCCTTAGAAAAAATTAAAATATTATTAAAGTATATAGTATAAAAATTATCTAGGTATTTTATAAGGTATTATTTATATAGTGTTAGTAAATAGCTAGTTTATTATAAAGCTTAAAAGGTAATACTTTATATTATAAGCTTTATAATAAGTATAAAAGGTTATTAAGTCCTTAGAGTTAAAGTATACTTTAATTCTATAGAACACTTATTAAATATTTAGCTTAGTAAAGATCTTTACTTTACTAATTTAGTTTAAGGTCTTATTAATAAGTAGTAAAAAGTATTAGTCTTTTTTAGTAATCTTATTTAGCTTTTAGAAATTAATATAGAATTATAGGCTTTTATTAGCTTTATATATAAATAATATAGGAGAGGCCTAAGGAGTATTCCTAGGGATATAAAGTCTTTTAAAGATTCTTTAGTAAGTATTCCTAAGTAGTCTATAGCTTTACTAGTAACTACTTATATAAAGGTAGTAAGTAAGCTTATTTTTTTACTTTCTTTAAGTTTAATTTTATAGTTATAAGAATAGTAAAAAGGAAGTTAGTTACTAGTAGTTTTACTAAAAATATCTTAGTAAGCTACTAGCTTAAGAAGTAACTTTATATTAACTAAGTCTTTTATAACTTACTTATCTTAGTCTAATAAATCTTATTTATCTCTTTTAGCTTCTTTTTTATATTAATTATCTTATTTAGCTTATAAAGAAAAATAAAGCCTAATTTAATATTCTTTTTTAAAGGTTTATATTAAAGGTAATAGTGTTTATAAAGTAAAGTAGTTATATTTCTAGAGTATAGCTAGTTATATTAAGTGTCCTTTTTTCTTTTATAAGGTCTTAGCTACTAAGGTCTTAGTCTTAAGTACTTATTTTATCTTATAAAGGCTTTTAGTTATATCTTACTTATAAAGTATTAGAGGATTAACCTAGGACACTAAGTAATTACCTAGCTTTTATTTTTACTAGTATTATTAGTAATTAACTTTAAAGATAGCTTATTATCTTTTAGTATTAATCTAGTACTAAATATTAATTTTATTAAGGTATAAAGGTCTTCTATATCTTATATAATAGTAAGTAGTAATAATACTTAGGGTATTAAGAGGCTAAAGAAGACATTAGTTTTTTATATTAAGGTTTACTTTATAGTAAGTAAACTACTAATATCCTAGGATTATATTATAGTAGCCTATATTAAGCTATAAAAAGAGGTTTATATTAAGTAATATTAGTTAATATATATATTAGCTATTTATACTACTTAGATATTATTTAATTATTTACTATTAAATCCTATAGTAAAATAGGCTTAGGTAGTAGGCTATAGAGGTATTATAGAATTTTTTAAGTAAGGTAGTTACTTAAGGGTATATAAAGAAGTAACCTTTTACTCTATATTAAAAAAGTATATAGTTAAATTCTATATTTATTAAAGGCTATTATAAGTTTAGTCTTAAGAGGTCTTCTTTTATAAGGTCTTATAGTTTATTAATATAATAGATAGTCTATAGTCTTCTTATATACTATACTTTAGTAAAAAGTATATTTTACTAAGTATTTAGTTTTTTACTAGCTAGTTAAGATCTTTTTAATAGTCTTTTAATATTAACCTTATTTATAGTAGCCTTTTAGTAGTAAAAGTAGTTATAAATATATAGTTAGTACTACTATAACTAAAATAAGTATTAGATTTTACTAGTATTAGTAAAAGGCTATAAGTATTTAGTTATAGTTAGGTAATAAGTAGTAGTACTAGCCTTTAAAGTATTAGTATAGTAAGTATAAAGTATTACACTAGCTAGGTCTTACTTCTTTAGTATAGCAGTAGTAGTATAAGTTAATAAAGGTTCTATAGTATAAGTAGCTTTTACTATATACTTAGTATACTACTAGTAATTTATACTAGTATTAATATACTACTAAATAATAGTATTCTAGAAGGTAACTAAAAGCTTATTATAAAGTGTTTTTTTTATTAGCTAGTAATAGTTTACTAACTTTAGTATATTTTATAAATTTAGTATACTTAGCTTATATATTCTTAAAGATAACTATAAGTTATTAAGTTTTACTTAGTATTATTAATAACTATAAGCTAATATAAATAGCTTATAGCTTTACTAAGATATCTTTTATAGTAGTAACTATTAAGTTAGCTTTACTAATTAAAAAGTAAATAAAGTTAGTATATATTTTTAACTTAGCTATAAGTATATTTAAAATAGTAGTTATTACTTTAGTAAGTATAATTCTTAAGTTAAGTAGTAATTTAGAAAAGCTAGTACTTAAACTTTAGGTTCTTACTATCTTTTTTATCCTTAATCCTAGTAAAATAAAGACTTTAGAGAGTTTAGTTTCTTATACTAGTAAGTATTATTACTAGCTATTAAGAAAGTAAAAAGTTAGTATATAAGCCTTTAGCTTTAAGCTAGTAACTTACTATTATAGGTCTTTAAAAACTATATAGTCTTAGGTCTTATTAGCTTATTATTACTCTAGGTGTTCTATTTAATTATTTAAAGTAAAGTTAGTTTTTTTACTTTCTAAAGTTTAGTCTTTAGTAAAGTAATTATAAAGATATACTTTTATAGTTAGTAATAAGTTCTTAGTCTTAGTAAATAAAACTTCTTAGTTATTAGTATATACTATAGTAATAAAGCTAAGTTTAAGCTTTAGGTATTACTAAGTAAGTCTTATAGTAAGTTATTAGTATACTTAGTTATAAAGTTAATTAAGTTATAGTAGTAAAGCTTTTTAAATAGCTTTAAGTAAATTTATACTTTTTTTATTAGTAAATAAGCTAATATTTTTAGCTAAAGAAAATAATAATACTATTAACTAAGTTATTAATATATTAGCTATAAGTAGCTTAGTTAGTAAATATAAAGAAGTTTTTAGTATTAATATTTTTAAGAAGTATTAAGGTTAAAAGCTAAGACTTTAGTAAGGTCTTATTCTTTATTTTTATAAAAGTACTATAGTAGTTAGCTAGTAAGACTTTTATAAAAGTAAAGTCTTAGTATTAAAAGTAGTAAGACTACTAGTACTTATAAATTAGGCTATCTTAATAAAGAAAAAAAGGTTAATTAGTAAGTATATTATTAGCTAGTATATAATAGTATTATAAATAAGGTTTAAGGTACTTATTAGTTAAGGCTTAATAGTATAAAAAGATATTATTTTTATTTCTAGAAAATAAAAAAAAGATCTTAGAATAGTATTATAGTAATAATAACTAAGGTTAAATAACTTATAACTATATTACCTAGAATAAAGATTCTAAGATAAAAAGAAAAAGAAAACTATAGTAAGGCCTTCCTCTATAGCTTTGCCTTTAAATCTCTCTATAAACCCTTTCCTAGTTGTATAACCTCTAGTAGTCTATGCCTAGCCCTAGTAGTCTTTATAGCTTATTAGCTACACCTAGTATAGCTATTATAGCCTATAGTCCTAGTTACCTTATAATAATTAGATATACTACTTAGTCTTCTAGATAATAAGAATCTTAAAGCTTAAGTATAAAACCTTAAAGTTAATAAAAGCCTAACTATCTTTTATTACTTACTATATTTAGCTTTATAAGGTAACCTAGATATATACTATTACTTTTAAAAATCTTTTATAGACTAGTATATTAACTAATAAAAATAGACTAAAGCTAATACCTTTAATTATATATATTATTATAGCTTTTTATATTTACTCTCTTAGAAAAGTTAGTTTTAATTATATTAAGGACTTAAATAAGACTAAGTTAATAAAATAGATTTATAGACCTCTTATAATATAAGAGGTTATAAACTTAAATATAATAATATTATTATATTTAGTAAAAGTAAAGAATAGTCTTAAGCTACTAAAGTAACTTAAGTACTACTATAAGTAAAGATTTAAAAGTATATTTTATATAGAATTTATATATTTTTTAAAATACAAGGCTTTTTAAACTAAGTTATAAATATTTAATTATATAATTAATATATAGTATAGATCTTAAAATTATTACAAGGGTTACTTAATATAGTTTCTATTTCTAGTAACTATATACTAAGATATATTAGTAAATATAACTTGTATTTATATTGTATTTTTTACTTAGTACTATATAATATATATTAGTGCCTATACTAAAAATAGATTTCTAAAAACTAGTATAGAAAAGTAGGGCTACTTCCTAAAAAGGAAATAAGAATATTAATATATTAAGGAAAAAAAGCTTAATCTAAAGCTTATTTTACTATATTTTATCTAGCTTATATAAGCCTATATAACTACTAACTCTTTTTTACTACACTATAAAGGTCTTAATACTTATATAGAATCCTTATATTTTTTTTTAGAACTCTAACTATAAGCACTAAACTATTTTTTTTTCTTTTTTTTTCTTTAGGTTCTTTCTTTAGTTCTTAAGTCTAAGAATTAGTTAGACCCTTTACTTAAGGTTAAGATAATAGGTCTAAGGGGATAATTATAATAAGGTTAAGTAGTATAGTCCTAGGAATTATATAGTAGTTAATATAAAGGATAAAATAATAAAAAGGCTACTTACTTATTAAAAAAGGGATTTATAGACCTAAGAAGAAATTAAGAAAGATATAATTATTTATATATAATTACTATTATTAGCCTTAATACTCTATATAGAAATATACTACTAGTTATTACTATACTTTTATTTATTTAGTAAAATTTACTTTTTTTATAATTACTTTATTAATTTATACTTTTATTTTAAGATCTTTATAGATTAGATCTAAGAATTATAAGACCTATCTATTAATATATATATTATTATTATTAGACGTTGTAGTAGTATAAGTAGTTATCTTATATTTTACTATTCCTTTTTTCTTTTATTAGGTAGCCTAGATGCTTTACCTTTTCTTAATATATAAAAGGTTAGTATTACTTTTTAATATATATATAGTAACTTAATATAATTAATCTAGACTAAGAAAGAAAAGTTATTTATGGTAGTATATATATTATATATATAAGGTTAAATAAGGGTACTAACTAAGTGCTAACTAAGTGTACCCCTTTTACTAGCTTATATATTATAGTAAGTAAAGCCTTACTATACTTACTATAGCTCTAGCTTATAATATATATATACTACTGTAAATAACCTTTCTTTTTTAGTCTAGATTAATTATATTAAGTTACTATATACTTATTAAAAGGTAGTATTAACCTTTTATACTTAGGGTAGTATATAGTCTACTTTAATATTATTAAAGTTTTATAATATAGAAATAATATACTCTCTTGTTTTTAGCCTAGTGTAGTATAATTTAAGTTTTTAGTACTTATAGCTAGTACTTAGTCTATAATATTAGTTCTTATTTAAAGTGTTAAATAATATTAGTAAAGCTAATTAGGCCCTTAGTCTTATTCTTTTTATTTAACTACCTATGAGACTTTCTCTTAGTATTTAAATACTTCTTCTTATTAACTTTACTAAATTAGCTATTTAACAAGAGTAACTAAGCAGAGACAGACTATAGAAAAAACTACTTTAGTGTTTATATCTATGTCTCCTAAGGGGAGGAGCCGCTGTGTTAGTAATTATATATCTTAAAACAGCCAGTCAGGTAAGTTATTAACATCTTACTTAAGCAGCTAGAAATAAATAGATTAGGACAAAGAATCCAGGCCCAGCGTCAAACGTGTCCTGGTCCAGCGGATCACTGCCGGCCACAAGACCGCAACCGGCAGCCTGCAGTGCCAGAGCAACAAAGTCGCACAAGATAAACACAATAGTGTAGGTGCACGGCTGGAGACAAGAGTTGAAGGCGCCAAAGACAGTGATGATGCGCGCGAAGCTGAGGTACAGGGCGGCGCTGAGAAAAGCAGGCCCGATGGTGATGGTTACGATGTACCTGGTCGATTCTGGTCAGCCTCGATGTATGCGATGGATCTTCTCCCCGCCGCGGCCGTGGCCACGTCGGAGGGAATTGCAGCAAGCTTACTGTCGGTATCCGTCTTGACCATGGTGTAGTCTTACTCTGGCCACATAGGCGATTATCTCTAGCACGAAGCCCGAGATCATGGCAACGACGAGTCCCCACGCCTTGTAAGGAATGCCGAAATAGAGTTGAGAAAGCGCTGCGGCGGCGTATACGGGAAGGAAGAAAGCGCTCCCGGGCAGGTTATACAGAGCCATCATTTTCTAACTAGTGCAAAACGTGGGAGATGTGATGAAGGTGTGCTTGAGAATTCATTAATGAAGGCTAAAACATAAAAGCGGTCGTAAAAAGGGCATAATACTGGAGAGTGCCATCAGATGAAGGGAAGCCACGGTATAAGTCAGCCCCCCCCTATTTTACGCTCCCCCCTATTTCGCGCATTCTGTTTTAAATACTCTATAAATTAGGGAGTAGCCTTAGTAGAGTAAATAAAGAAGTATAAAATAAAGAAAATTATAAACTATCTTAAAATAATGTTTATATACTTATACTATATATACTTTATAAGTAATTAGAGATTATATAAATATATAAGTTTTACTAGTATAGTAAAATATACTATATATAAGATTATACTATTAGAGCTAGTATTTTTTAAATGATTTTTAAATACTAACTATAAAGTCTTATAGTTTTTTATCTTATAGTACTTATTTAATATAGAAGTCCTAAAAAAGTCCTAAGAAATTTTATTTTTTAAAGATTTATTTTAAGTACTTTTAGATTTTTATACTTATCTATAGAGATATAAAGCTAACTTTAACTAGTAAAAGTGTCTTATTTTTTAAATAAATTTTAAAATTAAGTAGACTCTAAGTTTTATTAGTATATATATAAGAAAAGATAAGTATAGTTTCTTAGTAAATACTATAAAGGTAAATAAATAGTATTATATAATAGTATTTTACTATAAACTTAAAACTTAAAAACGTTATACTTATACTTATACTAAATATCTATTTATATAGAAAGTTATAAGTTATTCTATAAAGAGACAAGATTTATATAAAGGTGTAAAGCACTAGGGTTTAAGTAGAAAAGTACGCAAAATGTAGGGGAGCACAAAATAGAGGGGGGGCTGACTTAAGTGAGGAAGCTGGCTAACAGAGGATAATATTGCAATATACCATATAAGTTACTGCATGTCATTATAGGGGTCTATGCATTTAAGGTCTAAACAGTGTTGGCAGGGGTTGCTACTGGATAATAGACGAAGCGGCCAATCAAAACCCTGATTTCAACGACATACAGCAACGACATTCAGAGATGACACTACAGTCTCAGTCTTAGGTGGCGCGGGATGTGCAGTGTGTGTTGCATTTGTAAACAAAGCCTGATGTGGCAGCATCCTCCCAGTAGTGATTTCATTTCCTTCCGGTGATCCATATCTCCAAGGATAGAGAGAGTCGGACGACCCTGTCCAACAAAGACGTTGACGACAAGCAACACCGCCTCCTCTTGCGCACACTAGTAGCATCCAGCACACTCCATTATGAAACCATGAAACGATTTTCGCAACATAAACGATCAACCAATGGTTGCGGTTTATGCCGGTTCGTCGTTTCCCAAGGTCTTGGTGAAAGAGGAGATAGCTAATCCCAGACTGCTCTACGAAACCAAAGAGTACGACACATCAGGTGCGATGAGTCGCGGCCCAGCTGCAATCAATGTACCAAGACCGGGCGCTCCTGTGACGGCTATCGCCCCAGCGGCAGTAGATTGGCCACCCTGCCCAAGAGGGCTCTGGCCCCTTCGTAAACCCTCAGTCGGGCGTCTCTGTGCTGTTTACCGGTCTAGCTCAGCGTACCGGTATAATGCGTCCTGCATTATTATAGAGTGAATACGGCGAAGCAACTGTCTGGCTACTTGGACGACGAGTTTTTATCTACGTCAGTGCTTCAGGTTGGAGACAGAGACCAGTGCGTCAGTTACGCCTTGGTCGCCCTTGCCTCTCTCCATGAACATTTTAACGCCGAGGCGACTGGGGGGTCCCCTGTGATGGCCATTGACCCCGAGGCCGCATGCCGCCTCTATGCGCCATGCCCTGTGCTACTACAACGAGGCGGCCTGTCGCCTTCACGCGCAAATCTCTGCCAGCGCTGACGGCTAGATCGAGACGACGTTACTCTGCTGTCTCCTCCTCGCCGCCTTCGACCTGCTCCGGGGCTACCACAAGGAGTACCAGGTCCACCTCCACGGCAGCGCAGGCCTTTCCCAGACGGGGCATCATAGGCAAAACGGCAGCCGTGACGGTTCCTTATGGTCGCCCCGGGGCTACTTCATCCGCGATAATCTGAGCCCCTTGTTCTATCGCAGGGTGTTACAGACTAGCCTGTTTGGCCACATACAGCCAACGTCTTAGTCGTCGTCGAAACACGGATGCGAGGCCGCCGCGTTGGTGGCCTTCACCAGCGACACCTACGACAGCAACAAGAAAAGGATCACTTACGATGATGCTGGAATGCGCATCGCCAGCCCGACAGAGGCCCGCGACACGCTGTACCGGCTGATCAGGCATTTGTACCTGTTGCCCGAGGGCAGATACCATCTCCTCGAGGGCGCCCAAACAAAGCGGTCGAGGGCCAAGGGTCAGGACAACTTCATCAGAGGCCTGTACCAGTGGCAAGACACTCTCTTCGAGTACCTCGAGAGGCAGTCCGCCGGCGGCGCGAGCTCCACCATGCTGAAGCTGCTTTACGCAGCGGCGCACGTCATCATCCCTACCTCCACGTCGAAAGACCAGATGGCCTTCGACAACTTTGCCACGCAGCTCCGCGAGATGACGGACCTGGCCGAGGCGTTGCTGTTCCCACCCTCGCCCCAGCCTCCGCCGCCGGCGCGCCACGACGTCCCGTGCTTCTTCTCTCTGGACATGGGCGTGCTGCATCTGATGACCGCCCTCACGCGGCACCGGATGCTCGCGCTGCTGCGGCGTGCCCAGGCTCGACACGAGGGCGTGTGGGACGGCGCGGCGACGGCGCTGGTGGTCGAGCGCGTCGTCGACCTTGAGGAGCAGGCGGCGCGGCGGCAGGGCGCCCAGACTGGGGCAGACGACGACGGCAGCGGCGGCTGCGACAGCTTCTCCATCCCGGCGTCGGCGCGCGTGTGTTCGGTCAGGACCAAGACCGATCTGGAAAACCGCAAGGTTGTATTGTGGTGTGGGCGACAGGGGGATACGTGGTTCAGTGAGAAGATGTTAACATGGTGATCAGTCTAGGCAAGGTAATTAGCAACTCATTGTGGCCCCGTGATAGCTAGCACATATTGTCTCACAATCTGGCTGAGAAGCATTAGAAATGGAGCTGGAGTGTAGCCCTTTGTCGTCATCATTCAAAAGGTATACTGTTCACACAATATGAGCCACGGGAGAGATCGAGCGTTCTCGCTTCCCTGAACAAAATTACATAGAAAAAGGGGTATGGATGCTACGTGGTGCCGTGGAGACGCATCGCGACGCGTTCTGCGCGTGAGGATATCGAGGAGGCTTTGCGCGGTGGCGCGGTGGCGCGGTTGAACGCTTCTGGGAGTGGTGCGACGTAAAGACACGAGGGGCAATCAAGATAGGAGCGTCAGCCTTGTTCACAACTCAAGAGCGTTGATGATGACAAAACTCGAGTGGGTTTGATCACGGCCTTTTGCACGACTCCTGGCTGAGTTTACAAGTCTATCTGTCAGAATAGGGGGTCTTAATTCAGTATATGTTGCTACAGCGCCGATGTTCTTCCTTCTCATTTCTGCCGCCGCCGCTGCTGCTGCTGCTGCTGTAGTTGTGGCTGCGGTTGTTGTCGTAGAGCGGTCTTCTCCGCTAGCATCTCGTGCGTGCTCTTGGCCTCCAACTCAGTGTTGAGGTGGTATGCTTTAATGAAAAGACCCGCGATAAGTGATAGCCCTGCAAAGGCGGTATACTAAGAGACGGCGGTTTTGATTGGAAAGTAGACAACAACATCCGGGCATTGTCGCGCGGCTTGCCACGATCCACATGTCCCTGAGCGAATTGGAAATGGTGTTTCGCACAACCCTCTGCTGGCTGCTGGTGAGTTGGGCGATGACGTCCAGATTGGCCAGAATCTCCGGGCCGGCCAGCTCCGCCGCGAGCCAAAAAGCTTCTACGATAAAGAAGGACTACCCTACAGACGTACAGGATACTATTGGTCACTGTAGGTCTAGTGCATCTAGCTTGGGAAGTATAAGGGGGTACCTTAGGCATCTTGCCAGCAGCGGCACAGTCTAGCTTCTGGACCCACACGTGAGACAGGTTTGCGGGGTTTGCCGAGGCTGCCGGGAAGCCTGCAACTACCGGTAGTGCCAGCACAAGAGGACCCACAAGTCACCGAGACCGGTCGACGGAGCCGAAGCCGAAGTGGAGATCCAACCGGCCGGAAAAGGAACCCACTGACACCCGGGTGACAAAAAGGATGGCCGGTTGCCGTGTCGTAGTGGTAAGGAAAAGCGGCCATATTTTTTGTCACCCGGGTGTGCCACTCCGTATCCGGCCCCTGGAGGTTTTCCATGGCGACTCTCTCATCAACGCTAAGCCCCTGGGCCGATCGGAGGGTGGATATTCTCCAACGTTGTTTCTCCTGGCAATGTCGACAAAGAACGCGACCCCCCCTTTGGCCCGTCTTGAGAAATATCATTTTCTCTAACGGAACGCATGGCACGTGGCCAACTCGCTGCCAGCCAGATCGAGACGGCAACCCCCCGATCGAGCAACTCCACCGGTCTTAAGACCATCGGCGGGCGGGCGCTTGACCCCCTTGGGTGATGACCAAAAGACAAAGGCCAGCGCCAAGGTCTAAGGCACGCCCAAGTACCGGCATACTAGTGTGTCTCTAGTTCCTGCGACGGGCTGCATGTAGATTGCCTCCCACAGCGCCGTAAGCGATGCGCCCCAGAAGCAAGCGCGTCGGCATGCAAGTCCCGTCGGGTGCCCGCCATGATCCGTCGAAGACGTAGTGTAATCAACACAACACGGACTACGACAGGAGAAGGAAATTGGACTCAATTTGCCGGATTGCGACGGCTTCAGACGTGCGAGGCAGATGAGCCGTGTGGCTGCAGCTGCAGCTGGTTGGGCAACGTACCAACCACCCCCCCTTCTTTAGAGATTGGAATGACGTCACACTCACACACCTCCCCGTCTAATGAGATTCTTGGACGACGACATTCGAGAAATCTTTTCCTGTCGCTTGGATCGCCGGACCAAGGATGGGGAGAGCGTTCAGCCACACAGGTTGCGCTGCGCTGTCCGCGTGGACAGGTATTGGGTTGATCGAGATGAGTCTAGAACCGGTTGAGCCACAGCTGTCGCCACAGACGTCGTAAGCGATTGTGCCTTTTTCTCCGCAAGTCGCAAATATCATGCCGCCAATTTTGTACTCTGTAGTTGCTGCGCAAGGATTACTTCACTCAACCAGGTCGACAACGAGTGGTTTTCCGATCAGGTCACCCGGGAGTGCCACTTTACGCTGCCCGTCAAGCCGGCGCATTGGCTTTTACAGCATCATGTAATTTCCCCACAGGCCGTCTCACGGAACAAACAATAAGTCCGAAACTGCCGTCGCAATAAACAGTTCGAGAAAGGGGTAGGTTGCACTGTAGGTATGTGTTTGCCGTCCCCCCTTGCAAGGATCGCAAGACATCGCGGCCCCGCAAAGGCTTGTTTCACACCTCAAGACCTAGGATGGATGGCAAGCGCCGTCCTTTTTTGGAGCTATGCTAGCCCACCAATGTTTCTCATCTGGCCATCACTTCCCCGACGGATGACCTCATGTGGAGGGGAGCTATAGGCCCGGACAAGCAGAAAAGAAGAACAGACAAGCTCTCGGCAGCGTGCCACGAAGCCGACCTGGTGACGTTGAGCCAACCAGCCCTAGTCCCCCCCCCTCCTCCTTTCCTTCACGGCCTAGGTGCCGAAAAGAAAGAAAAGAGATAGGTATGTGCTTGGCAGGGTATCTGCGCTGTGTAGCCGATCTGCAGCAAGCCGCACTTCGGGACTCGGACGTCGTCGCATTAGTTCTTGGATGATGGTTCTTTCTGGTCTGTTCCGAGCCGGGTTTTCCTGCCATGCCCAGCGCTTTAGTCACAAAGCATCACTGAGACCAGCGGTCCAGATGCGCCTGCTGTGCTCGGCGGTGACGGCGTGACGATGAGGTTTGCAAGCCGGGCTGCTACCCACCCAAACCTGCTTTCCCGCCTGATCGTCATCCTGATGCGACTCGGTAGTGTGGCTGGTGTTGGACACAACTTGTCATTACCCCCCGAAAGTTAATAAATAGAGATAACCTCGTTGCCGTCCCCTGGCTATTTTTGTTCTCCATCCCTCAGCCGAGCAACAAATCAGCAGACTTTCCAGTGCGACAGCCCGTCATCTCAACCCTTCCTAAACTCAACCCCAAGTTTGTAACGACACACTCACACACAAACACCAATCACAATGGCTCTCGACCGTGTTGTGCAGTTCATCCTCCGCGGTGCCCAGCTGGTGTTCGCCGCCATCGTCGCCGGTATTACCGGCGCCTACCTACACGCATCTCACGCCTCGGACTGGGACAATGGCCGCTTCATCTACACCATCGTGGTGGCCAGCTTGTCGCTGCTGTTCGCCCTGATCTGGCTGTTCCCCTTCTCGGGCAGCTTCATCCACTGGCCCACGGACATCTTCCTCAGCATCCTTTGGTTCGTTGCCTTTGGCCTGCTTGTTAACGTAAGTCACCTCCCACAGCCCTCTCATCTGTTATGCGGTCCCCGCGCGTGCTGACTGACGCCCCTTCCCAGCTCATCGGCGATGGCTGCGGCCCCATCTTCAATTGGAGCAATGTTAACCCCCGCGGTGATGCGTGCGGTCGCAACAAGGCCAACATCGCCTTCTGCTTCCTGTCCGCCATCGTCTGGCTCGCGGCCGCCCTTGTCGGCCTCTTCTGGGTCCGTCGCCACACTGCCGTTGCCGACAACCGCCCTGTCCACCACGGCCGCCGTCGCTGGTACCGCTCTTCTCGCGTCTAAGCGGCGCGCACGCGGTCCATCTCCGGTAACTATCTGCACGATCCACACTGGTGGTCACATTTACATATGCGGAATGAGATGATGGGCAAATAACAACAGCCACGTTCTTCTCTTAATAAGCCGCGCCGCCGTCCTCGACGGAACGGGGACGTGTGTCATGGAGGAGTTGAATGGATCGTTTTGTGTTTGGATGCCCCTCTGCGTTAATGACAGTACGAGAATGGCCTGAAGCTTCACTGGAACACTTGATACCCGATAATACCCAACTTTTGTATCATAGCACCTACCCTAATATCACATCGTCCCACCCGATTCTTATTTAATTCGTGACTAATGATATTTTATACCTACGGCGACAACTAAAATGGCCCAATTGTAACCGTGAGCGCGCCACCATGCAGCGCACTCCACGTAACAAACCCAAGTAAAACATGTTGGAACTCTTGAAAATCAACCGTTGTATCCTTTTTGATCGCACGAGGAGGGGGGAACTTTGACGTTATTTTGAATACAGAGTCTACAAAGACGGCTGAATGGGGGGGACCAATCACATGAGCCACCGTCAAGACAGACGAACGTCGTACAACCCAATAACCTTGACCATCCAAGCAAAACGCACCGAATGTAGCCCCGCAGAACTCACTCGCCAGCAGACCGCCGAAGGCTCGCGCAGGGGGCGGGGGGGGGGAACGGGTTCCGCCCGCCTTCTGGACGATCCGGGGAAAGCGGGTCTCTCGCCGGGGGGACGCAGCCCTGGAGAAAGCTCCGGCTGCAGGCCGCGAAGTTTCGGGATGTGCGGTCCACTTCCACGAGAAGTTTGGCCATCGCCTCTCCTCGCTGAATAGGTAGCGCCCACAAAGACCGTGCTTCGCAATGAAATCTCAACAAAGTTAGCCACGGCGGAAAACAGGAGGTGGCGATGATAGGCTCTCGGTGCCTACGCTAAGAGTCGTTGGCGTTTTGGCCTATCTTTCTTTCCTTCTTACATCCCCCTAATTCCCCCCTAGTCTCTTGTCTGATCCCATTGCAAAACTTGTTGCAACTGCGCAACGCCAATAAGCGCTTTTGCTGTTTCTTCTGTCCAGCCAGTCCGACATGTCGACACGCCTCAGCTTCTGAACTGAAAGGGGACCGCAATGGAGGGGGCCGGGGGCCTTGAGCAAACGTCAACATGACCATTGCCATGTCCAATGTGTATTGTCTGGACAGACAAGCACACTCTATTGCTAGTCGATATGGAAAGCAAGCTGAACCACTCAAAAGACTGGCAATTCTCATCCAATATGGTCGTTTTGAGGGACAGTCCAGGACGACGGTACCTGTGCGTGAAAAGCAGTACAAGATGCGCTACGTCGTGCAGAAGAACAGGAAACAAGTGTTACTCGAGACCAAGAGAACAAAGTCACCTTCACCTGCCAGAAGTGACCACTTGACCACGGCAAAGTCTGCGCTGCTCAACGATCAGCCGGGCCGACTGGGCTGTTATCGGGAGGTGGCGAGAGGCATGGGACTGGCGATCACGGCCGCTCGGGCCCGAGACATGTATCAACTTCATTAATGACGTAGGTGCATGCGGGAACCGCCGGCGGGAAAAGACAGCCCCGGCAAGGTCAGAAAACCAGGGAAAGCGTCGCCGTTTCTACGGGGACCGAAAGACGGACGGGGGGGGAAAGCGTGGCAAGCGAGATGAGAGAAAGCGGGCACAAACCGAAACCCAAAACCAACCAGACAAAGCTCGCCAGCAAACAGAGTCCTCCTGCATGGTGTTGACCGCCTCCCCGCCTCCCCTGGGCCGCGCCCTCTCGTATCGGTGCCGCCATGCCGTTCCGAAAACAGTCTTGTGCTCCGCGACCGAGTCCCGTGACTGCATCCCTCGAGCTCGCTTTCGCAGTTCTGGACCGCTCCAGACCGCGACCGTGAGCGCGTCTCGGAACGGGCTGCATGGCTTGAGGGAGCGGTTTTCTTTTTACCCCATATTATTCCTGCCTCATCTCGAAAGTACCCTACCCTCTCCGTGGGCGGGGGTTTTGGAACGGGCTAGGCCGGAAAGGACTGGGGGGGGCATTGTATCATTTGCGCCGGCAATTACGTACACTAGGGTCCCGCGTGAGAAGCTTGCTTCGCTGGCCAACAAATACGAGATGGCTTTAGAATTCCACGATGCGCGATCCAAGATGCCACAATACTCGGGGCTTGCAGACTTTCGGGCTGAGAAGGGGACGACAGATGTCCCAGGCCGTTTCCAAGCTACTGCGGCGCATTCCCCCTCCTAGGCCCGCCCTGCGTCTGGACTAGACGCCGGCAGGCTGCCGCCCCCCTCCTCCCCTGGCCGCCAGGTTTTCTTTCTCGTTTGTGTGGCCCTCCTGACACGGCTGCACTCGAAGGGAAAAAAACCCCCCCGAGTGACTAGCGGAGTCGGTTCGGGCGCGATGTGCGGCAAAATGGCGTGCTTCGTTAGCTTTGGCGGCAAAAATAAGCAGCATGTCGCACGCATAGAGATATGCCCAAGGCTGCGCGGGAGAGGAACATGTGTGGATGGATAGATGGCTGTAAGGAACAGTTGGCGGTGCATCAGTCATCAATCATAGGGGGAGGTGTTTGAGGATGGGAATTAAGCAGATTTCCCTTCACAATGACCCGATTCCGGCGGCGATCTTTCCCGTATGGAAGACGGGGCATATTTCTGGCATCTCAAGCTCTGAAAGGGCGCCCGATGCTGCATCACCGTCGCCCCGATGAGAGCCGCATGGCGTAATGCCCCGCAATGCTGCGTCGAGGCGGGGGGTCGTGGATGAGGCAAAACAAGGCCAGAGCAGGTTACGGTACAGCTAGCGCCACGTTCCAACGAGCTTAGGTAGGCCTACTACCGGTAGTGTACCGGTAGGTGTGTACCGGTACAGTAATAGTAGCGTACCTAGCTGAAGGGGGAGCTGGTGGATGTGATGGAACGATGACCGCATTCTGTGGGGTAGGTGACGCCACACCTTCTTACGTCAGCCATACCATGCTTGCTTGTTGTGGTTCCCCTCCACCCAAGCCACAGCTCGATCGGCTCCTTATCGACAGCCAATGATGTAGCTTGCGCCACACGCGGGGTGGGTTGGCCCAGAGGAGCTTCGGTGCTGCGTCATTGGCGAATTTTCATCTTGTCTTGTTTGACATCCACTGCCTTGGTTCCGTGGGACCTTTTGGCGGAGCACAGCGAGCGGTTCGCCAGCCTCAACCCTCGATCCATGTTGCCCCGTCACCCAAAAGAAACCTTTCCCAGGCTGACCTTTTTCCATGCCATGCCATCCCATCCCATGTCATGCTCCTGCTGAACCTCATCCCAGCAAACCCTAAGGGACGAGGGATTGCGAGGCGAAAGAGAAAAGGGTGGCCTCTGGGGGACGGGAAGAAGCTTGGGTCACGCGTTTGCCCGCGGCCTCGGATTGCATCTTTTGCATGTCTTACAGCCTCTACGAGAGCAGGTAAACGCCATGAGACAACGACGCGCGGCAACCGGCACGCCATTCCTTTCTGATGAAGTGTCTCCAACGCCGCCGCACTTAGTGTACAGGTGCTTGCCCCGATCGGGGTGGCGGAGCGGGACAAAAGACAAACAGGGGAGGCCAGGTATCATCACGTCGCTCCGAAGCCCATTCCATCCTCCCATCCCCCCCCCCCCCCTGTTCCCCTTGTAACCCCCACCACGTATGGTAGCGCGTGCCTGAGCGGGTAGCCCAGCTTGCTCCAGGCTGAGCCAAAATTAACCAGTCTACACAGTCTCCATCACCCCCCAGGTTCGCCACGTTTGATGCCCATCCCACAGCCCTAGGACGTCACTAGCCACAGATCTTCATCGCTCTTCAACCACCGTCACCCGCCGCTTTTCCCAATAATGACGACAAACCCTCGCCGTATTACGTCCCGTCCTGCCTTTGGGAACCATCCTGTCGCCCAAGACCCTGAGCACCCGCATATCCTCTTACCCCATGTCATCACGCAAAAACATGAGATCCAGATCAGAAGAGGCAGCCAGGGAAAAAAAAAAGGCTTGACGGAAACAAGCCAAGCGTCACGCCAGACAAAGGTCCTGCCTGGGTCGTCATCCGACCATGGCAAACTGGGTCTGGACCGTCCCCCTTCCCATTGGCCATGGGGCCCCCGGCAGCGAGCGGAGCAGGCGTGTCGGCGTACCGACCACACCTCGCTCCGACTGGTTGGCAGTTGTAGCTTGTATCCCGAGTGAGACGACCTGCGTCCAAGACCTATGACGACGTGCGGACGTAAGTGCGCAAACGACCTTAGGTACTCTTTTCCTCCTCACGCTACCTAGGCATGCCGTCTTTCCTCCAGGCCCATGCCGCCACGCGGTGAATAGGCATTGGCGTTGGACTGGCCCAGGCGGGCGGGCATGGTGGTGCAAATTCCTTGATTATTGTCAGTCACAGCGTCGACAGCCCAGCCGACCTGGCCTGCAAGGGGGAGGAGGGGGCGCTTTGCTGGATCGCGATTGCAATACTCCTCTCACCTGCCGTCGACCAAGAATGGCTGGGAGGGGGGATTCGCGCGCTTCTGGATGCCTTCCCATTTCTATATAACCGCCTCAACCTCCCACCCTCTGAGCCTTTCCTTTCTCCTCTCATCATCATAACACAAGATACCCAAAACAAAGCAACCAACCAACCACACAACCACCCCTTTCCCAATACACCCACATTTGAATTCCATTTGATACCCGCACCGCGAACATCAGCCCAGCATGTCTTCCATCGTCAACAAGGTCAAGGACGCTCTCCACTCCGACAAGAAGCACGAGCAGCCCGAGGGCACCTCCGGCCCCCACGGCAGCCGCGCCGCCAACGCCGCCGACCCTCGCATCGATTCTGACCGCGACCACCGCGCCAACCCTGCCGGCACCACTGGCACCCACACCGGTACCCACACCGGCACCACTGGCTCCGGCTTGACAGGCAGCCACGGTACCACCGGCTCCGGCCTCACCGGTAGCCACGGCACAACCGGCACCACCTGCTACAACGACCCCGATGGTGTCCACGGCCCCCACGGCGGACGCGTTGCCAACAAGGTCGACCCTCGCGTCGACTCTGACCGTGACCACCGCGGTGCCCCCGGCTCCGGCCTGACTGGCAGCCACGGCACCACTGGTTCCGGTTTGACCGGCTCTCACGGCACCACCGGCTCCGGTCTCACTGGTAGCCACGGCACCACCGGTACCCACACCGGCACAACTGGCTCCGGCTTGACCGGCAGCCACGGCACCACCGGCTCCGGCCTTACTGGTAGCCACGGCACCACCGGTACCCACAACACTCACGGCAATTCCAGCTTGACCGGCAACCCCAACACGGGCGCCACCGGCGGCGTCTCCAACACCCACAACGCCGCTGGCCACGTCGGCTCCGCCGTTTCCGGCACCCACGGCACCGGCCCCGCCCCCAACACCGCCGGACCCCACAAGTCCGACGCCATGAACAAGGTCGACCCCCGCGTCGACTCGGACCTCGACGGCTCCAAGACCGTCGGCGGCAACAAGACCTACGCCCAGTAAGCGAAGACCACACCTGCGAGCGCAAGCCGATTTCCCGAAACCGTCGGGGGAGAAGGGGGAGGGGCGGGAGCCGAGAGGCACACAAAAAGCATTACAAGGGACTGACGAGCAACCTCAGGGATACCACCTCGGGTGTTGCCAAGGACCCTACCGACGCGGCTCAGGTCCCCCCCTCCGTCTTGGCCCAGCACATTGGCGAGCCCCAGATCGCCCACGGGGATCACGGTCACGGACGCGCGAGGCGCAACAGCAAGGTGTCTCACCAGGAGACGCATCGCGGATTGTAAAATTTGGAGGATCGGTTTTTGATGAAGAGAAGACGAGCGATACGGTGGATTGGTGGGAATTGATACCTAGTTTAGTGCTTGTAACATAGCCTGATATGACCTAATGATATTAGCATCGTCAAAACAAGTTGCCAACCATGTTCTTCTAAAAGCATTCTGAATGTTGACTGTGTACAAAGAACTTTGTGGTATCAAGATTGCACTGAGTAGCGGTATCTTTTAGTTGCGTCCAAATATATGGAAAGACGTCCAAGTATATGGAAAGACCCTCCAAAAAACAACAATTATAATAAAAAAATGATTGATATATAAATCGTTCGTGAACAGTCTGCTGCAGTTTATCCGACACATGTGCAATATCACGGTACGTAAAACCCGATACGGGACACCTCTGACCTGTGTCAGATCTCAATATCTTAATAAGGTATAGCATACCCAATAACGCAAGGCAACTGCTGAATCTGACTTCACCTCAGCGGGGCAGAAAGAAAGAAAAAGAACACAGAAGACGGCCAAGAATTAAAGTTGCGTGGAACGTTGAAAACACAATTTATAGCCAGGGGGTAACAACAGCGCAATAACCACCCCCCGCCTAGTATACTCGCCCAAGTAGGTATTTATTTAATCAAGGTATGGCAGTACCAACATGTCTCAGAGTGGCAACCTCCATGGTGTGGCTAGCAATAGATTGCTAGCCTCTGCCGGAGCTTTTGGCGACAATGGTCTAATTGGTCAGGGCCTGGTTGGCAGAAGGATATTCTGTCAGCGTCTGTTACACAACACTTGTTATAATCCGCACTATTGAACCAGTTGACATCCCCCCCCCCCCCCCCCCTCTCCACCTCTATCTATATCCGTCCGTTTTTACCCAACGACATCTTTTCTTGTAACGCCGTTTATGTAAACTACCAATCGCCGAGCCTTCCCGCCAATGTTCCCGTCGCTTCGAAGCGTCCCAGGAACGGCCCTCCTAGACAGTCGTCACCTTGGGCCTCGTAAGAGCTAAAGCCAAAGAGGCAGATATCCCACCCTCCTCCTTCTCAACAGAAAAAACACACCCCCCCTCAACGGCCCCTCATGATGCGCTTTCCGTTGGGCGGTCCTGCTTCGCTTGCACGATGGGTAATACCGAGCCCCGCATGGTCGCAATAACGAAGCCGCTGTAGAGGTTGTCCATTCTGCAGGACGCACGCGACGTGCCACAAGGACGTTCCTCCTTACCCACAACGGCAGCCCAGGCCGGCGAGGCGCCCTCCCTTTCCCCTGTCCGTTTTGTGTGACCGATACTTTGCAGTCTCGCGTGTGTCCTCTGCTGGCGGGAGGCACACGCCCCCCCCCTCTCCCCAGACCGTCTTTCGTCATAAGTCGCCGTACCAATGGAACATCGTCCTTTGTTAGTTTCGCAAGATAGCGCGTGTGGCTCTCATTTGTCGAACATCCTCTTCGTCAACCAAGGTTTGAGCCCCTTTCCCAAGTCGTGGCGCATTGGTAAGTTAAATGCCCTTCCCTCCTCTCCGGCGAACGGCAATCGCCCGGCTATACCGGACCATTGTCTCCGGCACATCACCCGCCGCATTCCCGCGACAAGGCACCACCCCTCTTCCTCAGGCGGCTCCCACGGGTAAGCAAGGTTTCCGGCGCGTTGGACAGGCGAGGAGGCAGACACATGTAATACCGTTGACGACGCGGGACCGGCATACGGTCCCTGGATCTTTCTCTTACTATCCCGGCGCAATACCGCAAGGATGACGGGACCTCAGGTCTCAGTTGTGCGCATCCAGCCAGTTCGTATCCACCCCCCCGCGCGCCGGTCCTTCCCATCTCGAGAGGGAAAACATTGCGATGCATTACTCATCTCTCGCATCCGAAGCCTCGGCATGTCGTGTAAAAATTAAAGTAAAAGTCGGAAGATGTCAAGTAGTCGTTCGTAGATGATATCGCCCCGATGTTTGCGTGAGAGTTGGGCGATATGCAGTTCGGCCAACTACACTCTCCTCAGATGTTGAACAATCCCGGTCCGGACGATCACAGACGAGACGGCGGCTGCAGCTCACCCAATTCGACCATGGAGAACGGAATCGAGCGGTTTATCAAACCTCTCTGCTTCTCGGTGCCTGTTTTTGGAACCTCGGACGCCGATTTGGGGAGGGTGGGTTAGCTTTTCTTGCTTCTTTTTCTTTATCGATAGATAAGACCCCCCACGGTCGCAGTGCATCGCAGTGCCTTGTCTTGCCTTACGCGCGAAAGCAGAAACCGACTGACGCAGAGAATTCGATATGCTGTGTACCGAATGACTTTTCTCGTCAGCAGACAATCCGTGCTGTTTTTTCTTTTTGTTTCCTTTTTTTGTCCTTGGGTGGAGGGGCAGACGGGGGCGGCGTCCACTAGCTTCCCATTGCCCATACTCCGTACACATTCGCACATAATGATTGAGGAGGATGGATGGATGGATGTGTGTGTGTGTGTGTGTGTGTGTGTCATCGATGGCGACCGCGGCCTTGGCGGCTCAGAATCGTAAACAAGCTGACAGCTAGCTGCCCACTTTCCGTAAAACGAAAGTGGGCTTCGAGACGTACCTAGTGATGCGTTGGACAAAGAGGTGTGTGGCCATCACCCACCACTGCCTGGCGCGTCCACATCGCCCGTCACCCCAATCTCCCCAGCTGGAGATGCTGCTTTTGATACCATAGGGTGGCGGCGTCTGCAAAGCGACCCTTACTGCGTAAAATGGGTTGGTGACACGTCTTCACCTCCTGGCGAAGATCCCGCTTCGGATACGAGGGTGACAGAGCCGACGCAGCGAATTGACGGGCAGGAGCATGGTAAGCAGGCACACTTATAGTCATCAGACGCCGGTGATTGGACGGCAGGCTTGTCACCGGCTCTCGAGATACCTACAAGTAGAATAGTCCGCATATTTGGGTTGTGAAGGAGGCGTCGTTGTGACTGACGCCTTGCGGCCTTATCCTGGGCACTTTGAGGCGAGAGGACATGATCGTTGCCCTCTGCTTAGGGAGCCGAGCTGGAAGATCCAGTGCCATGGGATTGTGGTCTTAGCCCGTCCCCCATCCGAAGGCATGGGGGGCCTATATGAGTAGTGTGGATTTCGTGGGAAACGGACTTGTCTCGGTTGGAAGGAATCGCCCCTCTACACGGCCAACGGGATACATGGGCACGGCGAGGGTGTGAGCTAGGCAAAGGCTGGCGGTAGTGGTCGATGCAGGGCGGAACGCGGGAGGGGAAGAAAGAGGGTTCAGACCAAGCACCGAAGGGACGGGCACCGAATTGCGGCAAGGCACGGGAAGACCATCCTATGTTGGGGAGTACCGGTAGGTCGAGGAGGGTACGGCATCTGCCCAAGGAGCTCTAAAGTCCGAATCTGCAGGGAAAATCAATTTGGATGCCATACCTACTACGATGTGCAGAATTTTGCCATCATGCGACCATCGTGGAAAACAAAAAAGACGGCGAATGTGATGGGAAAGTGATGAACCGAGGTTGTCAGGGGGGCTTGCCATGGAATCCAAAAGGGGGGGGGGGGGGGCGTGTGAGCAAGGCATTGAGGTTGACGATCGAGAGCTTCAAGTCCGCAAAACGCCGGTGGTTTGTTGGCCATGCAGGCAACGGGCGACCGGGGGGGGGGAGGTAGGTATTGTCACTCCGAGTCACTCGACTTGAAAGGTACTTTGGGATGGCTGGCAAAAGAGCTCGAGGCAGCAGACGGCGTATTTGTAGTGGTAGACGCAAGGAAGATTGGCGCGCATGTGCTGTGCGCGCTGTGCAGCGCAGCCATCTCGTTTGAGTGATTTTGTCAGGAATGACAAGTGACTGGAGAAGAGGGCGTGTCTTGTGGGCCGGCGGTGGGTAGGCATGGCATGGCATGCCAGATATACTATACCGCCTCTGCTATATCCGTGCGCCAGCCTGCAACTAAACTAGTGTAGTTGCACGGCAGAAGAAGAAAAGAAAGGGCTGGCCAAGGAACCCCGCGAACAGAAATCCTCCTTGGGACAGGTGATGTGCCTAAGCACCAGAGCAACATCGACAGGGGGCCGTTTGCTACTGCGATTTTCTTGCTTGGGAAACTGACAGCTCACGCACATGGCCGATTAGTGAACTGCGCCGAGACGGCGGAAGGTGCTAGTGTTGAATCTCCTTCGTATGGACAAATGAGCAAACAGGATCCAGTGCATTCGGTGGTCACTGGACCTGATGCCCATCCGGACCCCTTGGCTGTTTGGCCTTTTTGGATTCGAGGTAGGATGCAAGATTCTGCGGCGACAAACCCTCTCTGGCGCAGAGGGTGAGGGAATCCTTGCGCACGCGGCGAACGCTTGGTCATGCATCATGAACCTTGCGGCGCAACGGCTCGCTTGGATTTCTTTTTTTCTTTTTTTTCCCCTTTCGATCCGTGAAGGTGCTTGCCACACGTGTGGTATCAAGGTGTCGACGACCCGTGAGTGGGGTAAGGAAGCATGCGGGGGGTGGGCGTTTTGTTTGCTTTCTTTTCCTAATTGTCGTATCGAGCGGGTTGGAGTGGTGTAGCAAGGTGAAAGAAGGCGTATGAGGGGCGGGCCTCAGTACTTGCTTCGGTCTTGTCGACGCAGCGTCGGTGATGTTGTAAAAACAGGCGAATCTTGCGATGCTATGGCCCATCGAGCTTGCAACCATCCACGGCCATTACCGCAGGGAGAGAGACCCGCAGATAGCGTCGACTGCCAAGGCGGGGCGAGTATCGCTGACAGGCCTCGCTGTCATCCCATCTCGCCGAACAACAAGCGTCGAGAGACAGAGACGAGGGTTGTTGTCTCGGGATGAGTCGTCGATGGTGGAAGTCGCAGTCGCAGTCGCAGCCGCAGCCGCCCGCAGTGGGACTGGATTGGATTTGGCAGCTTCAGCTCAGCTCGGCTCGAACGCCTTCCGTCTACCTACCTACTCGTACTAAGTAAAGGTAAGGGATTGTAGACGTTACCTTAGTAAGCAGGTAGGTAGGTAGGTGAGGGAGGAGCCGCTGTCAGATGCACAAGGAAACCCACCCTCCCCCGGGGCTACCGCAGGTGCTAGGGGAAGGTCCTTTCTGAAAGCAAAGCTGAAGGCAAGCAGGCAGGTAGGAGGTAGGGGAGGGGTGTGTGGCTTGGGTAGTCACACACGATTACGTAATCATGATAGCGACCTAGTGAAGTGGGGCACTGCTTCGGCCACGGGCTGGGAAGGAGCGCCCCCCTTCCCCCCCCCCCACTGTTGCCCTTCCGTATCCGTTCCCGAACCACCTCACTCCTCTGCCCGGCGCAACTGCAACGTCAGTCGCGGACCCGGTCCACACCGCAGCGCAACTTCCCTGGCCTGCCAACTGTGTACCTGCTTGAGGGACTGAGAGAGACGACCTCACTGCGATCCACGATGACTAAGGACCTTCCTTGATCGCCCTCGCCATAGCTTCATCTCACCCTCTTCTCAGCCGACCGTACGTGTGCTGTTCTCGACCTGCCCCGTCTATTGTCACACCCGTCTCCACAGCCTCTCCCCCATACGACGACACGCAAACTCCGATCTGTAAGCCCTGCGCTTAATTACCACCATCGCCCGGCCACCACCTACCATGGCCTCCATCCCCCAGGCCCTCTGGTCCGCCCAGATCCCCCTCCACATCGTCCACCCCTCGCACCCCAACACGCCGCTGGTTACCTCGCTGCCGCGCTTTTCCTACCTCGCCTTGCTGGTTCCGCGCTGCTCCGCCTTCTTCCGCGCCCCCGTCTCCGCCTTCCACCACGAGCAACTTCTCCTCCGGAATCTGCCCCTCGGTCTGCTCGTCGATCTCTACCAGCCTTCCCTGCCCTGGCGCCTCACTGTCAGCGATGGCGACAGCTGGGACATTGGAGACACCTTTCTAAACTGTGTCAAGGAGGTGAGCCTTTCCTTGTCTCTCATCTCCTTCCCCAGCCTCTCGTTGTCTCTCCATCCCTTTCGTGTCTCAAATAGAGCCCACCCAATACCTAAGCTACTGTACAAGCGAGCCCGCCATTTCCCTCTGTCAAATGTCTTTTGTCCCAGCAGTTTATGAGGAGAAACCTCCACTCATACATCACTTTCACATTGTCCATTCATTCCCGCTACGGCCTCACCTTGAAGAACAGGCCCACTGTTAGCTGCCCGCCCCCCGCCCCCCATTCCCATTCTACCTCGCTTCGCCGTGAAGGATCATCAAAACCAAACCCGAGACCGAACCAGTCCACCTGACCTCCCCCTCCCCCCAAAAAGGCAGACTTTGTCCGTTATGGCAACGCAAAACGCATAATGTCGCTATCTAAAGCGGATACCTCGGCCCTCTGGAATGCCGTCCAAGACAACGACTTCGCGTCTTTCTCCAAGATCAACGCCCTCCTTCTCAATGCCCCCACGCCCCTCCGCAATGTGCCCTTGCGGGTGTACATCCCCTCCTCGCCCCCGCCCGGCACCTCGTCGTCGTCGTCGCCCTCGCTCGCCTCACCGGCCGCGGCGCCCCCGAGACCGCCAGCCTCGCCGTCGACAGCTTCGTCGCAGAAACACCAGCAACAGCCAGCGCCACCAATCCCAGGTATGACGGCGGACCAGCCCTCTTCCACGGGTGCCTACAAGGTCCTCCAGGCCCTCGTGCCTCCGATAGTGCCGGGCACCCGCAACACCCCCCAAACCCTTGGCCGTGCCCTTCAGTCGCACCTCCCATCCCTCTTTCCCTCGAGTCGAGACCCGGTCCTTGCCAACGTAGTGCTCCACGGCTCGCCTGTGCCCTTTTCAGCTCCCCTGGAGGACCTCATGCGCGAAGCCGCGTACCCGGACGGGTGGCTTTGCCTAGCGGTCGTTTTGTTGTGAAGGAGAGAGAGGGAGAGATAGACTCGGGCTGAATGGGGCGCAGGAAGCCTTGGCACGTGTAGATTAGAGTGGCGTCGTTGGGCGTTTGGGAGTTCAAGCGTCGGTTTTGGTTCGGTACCTTTGGGAACTTGGTGGCCTTCCGTAGACCATCAGTTTATCCTAGACTCAGGGGAGATCCATCGCGTGCACTGCTGCAACTTTAAGTTGACAGATAGCAAGAAAGATTGCAATCATTTTGACCAAATTCACATTGAATGGACTGCGGTCTAGACGCAGGATGGCCTTTTCATACCGCACACACACACACACACACACATACACACACACACACATATACATACACACACATATACACACACACACACATATACACACACACACACATATACACACACACACACATATACACACACACACACATATACACACACAGTTGCCCAAGCTGTAGAGAGAGATCCAAATCATTTCACCTGCCCGGTTCCAGACCTAGAGCCATGGCATTTCTTATATATGTGTACCTTCTTGTTCCCCAAAGCCTTTTGTCGTATCGTCCAATGGTATATCATCGCCACGTGTATGTGTAAAGGGAGTAACAAGGAGAGGGGAAAAAAGAAAAAAATACCCAGCACAACACAACCACCCCCTCTCACAGCAACGCGTGTCTCCATTCCATGCGTCTGCGTGCATACGTCCGGGCTTCCAGAAGCCGGAAATAAGGATCTGGCACAAAGAGCAGAAGAAAAAAGAAGGCAGAAAAAAAAAAGCAGTCCCCAAGGTGCAAGACGGAGGAGAGAAGACCAAGCAGGAGAAGAAGAAATAAATAAAGGCCCCTTTTGCCTCCAATGGTATTTCCTTCGCGACACAAGATCCCTGCGCCCGGAACACACTTAAATAAAGTGCGTGAGGGTCGCGGGGGAAGAGTTTGTACTATAATATAGATTTGATATGGTATGATGAACAGAGCCCACCTGGAAACCTACCACCTGTCTCTCTCTCTCTCTCCCCTGGTCATTGAGGCGACGCGAGAAGAAAGAAAAAAAAGAAGAAAAGCAGCACACGCGAACCCAGTTCTCCGATATGCTTGATGCAGAAGAATGCCAAAGACGAAAGAACAATAGATGCCAATAGATGCCCCAAAAAAGAAGAAGAAAAAAAAAACACGAGAGCGGGAGCGCGGTCTTCCAAGCTTTGCATCGGAAAAGCTTGAAATGAGCCGGCACAAGGAAAAGGACGTCAAGACCCAAAAATGCAAGCAAACCCGATCTCAAGCCAACTGGTGTGCTTTCCCACCCTTGATATCTCCTCCACCCGAATTACCTTCATAAAAGCCCGCAGGGACATCATCTAAAAACGACTGTGCGGTGCTTGTTCCTCTAAACCTCTCTCCTAATAAGCCATCCCTGCCTCCGTAATACTGTCCAACCAACCCTCACCGTCTGTCTCGTTCCGCGTGTCTGTCCGACCGTTTCGGGTATGGGTGGGTAACGTCGGGTTCCTGACAAGTGGTGGCTTGGCGTGGTAGTAGTAGTAATAGTAGTAGTAAGTCGATACCATTGTCGACATCTGAGAAGACGTTTCCCAAATACCAATATAGATACGAGCCGTAAATTTAAAATCGCCAAACGCCGGTTCATGGATGATGTTCATGTTGCTTGGGCTGAGAGTCGTAACCACGAGTGGGACGATAACTCTGGCCCGCTTCGTTAACTTTGTCCGTTTTCCCTCCCAATTAGTATTGCATCCCCCATTCCCTCCTTGGCCTCGGGGATATTTTTTCTCTTCTTTTGCATCCAGTTTCCCACTCGAATATTCCGTTGACCCACTCCTGTTGCTCGTGTACTCTTGCAGTGGGTGCGCGCTTCGTGAAGCTTCAGTTTACATCTGCATGGGCTGCTGACCTGGCGATCCAGAGTATCCGTGATAACCCTGGTGGTGATTTGGCGGATGGCTTGATCCGTTGCTGAGGATGCGGTGTCCCTGGCTCGGAGAGTTGTGAGCGCTGTGGTGGTTCTGCTCAACTGCATACGCCATGGACATCGGGCCCTGGTTGTGGTGGTGACCCGGCGGCGCTGGGTGAGGCGGCTGAGGCGGCGGCGGCGGAATCGAAGGGCCGGTCATGCTGGGTGTGCTCGAGAAGCTGCTGGACGCCACTCTCGGTTCGTTGAAGAATAGTTCCCTCTCGATGTGCTGCAGGATGTGCATGTCGATCGTCAGGGCGCTAGAAGATTGGGCGTGCATGTTGAACATTTCGATGGTCCGCCTAAACAGTTCCTGTAGCTGCGACCGCTCAATGAGGCGAGTCAGATAAGGGTCCCTGTAGGCTGCTGCCAAGATCAGGAGGTTGCCCCATTGCCTGCGAGAATGGGTTAGCACCACCGTCTTCTTTCCCAAAGTCCAGCTCACTTACGCATGTGCTGTTCCAAAGATATTGGTCACAAGGAGTCGCTTGTTGTCTACACCGTGGAAGGCCCGAGTGCTCTGGATGAGTGCCTTGATGCCCCTTTCGGCCCACGCCTTGACTTCGGGGTCGAGCTCGTCGTGTCCGCGGATACCGTGAGAGCCATGTCCCACGAGTGCCGTTGCATCGTGGGGGTTGAGGACGCCGATGGCACCCATGTTCTCCTTGTTCAAAATGCCCGAGTCGTCGGAGCGCTGCTTGAGCTTCTCGGAGACCTCCAGGATGAACCTGATGAAGGGCCGGTAGATGATGACTCGAGCGCCCCAGTACTTGGCACGTAGTCTCGCATCCAAAAGGTCGGTCGCTGGAGGGTCTTCCTCGTTGAACCTAAAGTCGTTTGAAACCCACGTCATGCTTCGCAGTTGTTGCTCCAACGCCATCACCTTTCTCATCTTCTCGTACACGCTAACGTGCTGCTCCTTGGGGTCGTACAGCAGATTGTGGATTGTGTTGAGCGTCTTGCGCAGGTAGAGCTGCCCAATGTAAGAATCGCGAACCCTGACCGAAAAGCCGTCGTCCATGAGCTTCATATTGGGCCAGGGCATCTGTTCCTCATAGTCCTGGCACCTAGATCGTGGGAGTTCGAGTTCCGCGATGATATCACTGCAAACATTTAGCAAATATCTCCGGGGCCGACAGATCAGTCGTCACCTACTTTTCCAACTGCAGGCAGCTCCAGAATGCGAGAAGAACCGAGTTGTCTCGCTTCTTTTCGGGGGGGTTATACACCCCCATCTTGAAGAAGCGACTCATGTCACTGCGTTTTCGTTAGCATATTTCACGTCAGCCACCGACTCTCGAGGACTGCTCACCGGCGCATGATCATGTTCAAAGCTCGAGCGGCGTTGAAGAACATGGCATCACTCTCTAGGACTCGGCCCAACTGGCCATAGTACAGACCGGCAAAGATGAATGTCTGGGCGTGCTTTATGGTCCATCCGGCCATGTGGTTGCCCATGATATCGGAAGCATAGGCGAAATACTCCAGGCCAGGGATGATGTCGTAATTGCGCCTCAGCGAGTGGCCTGTCTTGAGAACGCCGCTGCCCTGCATCGACTGACGCCGGCTCGGGAGGCCGTTGGCCTGCTCCTTGGGCGAAGGCAGCCCCGAGGATTGAGAATGCGCGGAATAGGAAGGGGGCGATGCCTGTGTGCCGGGAGAGGACGGGTAGCCGTTCCTGTTTGCCGGGGAGTTGTGGTTGTGCTCGGGTATGTCCCGCGGCAGGTCTGGGATCTTGGACTCATGCTGACATATCTTGCCGAGAGCGAGAATGACCAGAACGAGGGCGTTCTCGATAGTCCTGTGCGGTCTGCCGGGCTTCCTGGGTAGTGGAGCAGGCTCGTCGGGCTGGTCGCCTGCTGGCGAACGCTTCCGCTTGTTGGACATCTCGGGGTAGCTCGTCGGCGGCACGAACTTGGCCACGCCGGGGGCTTGAGGCTTCGTCTTCCTCTCGGTCTGTGCTAGGCTGTCCAGGAAGCGCTTGACCAAGCTCCTCAAGTCGCCAAGAGGAAGAATGGGATGCAAGCTCAGAATGTGTTTCTCAAAGCTGTGCACATACGACTTGACCGTTTCTTCGGCGAAATCTGGATGGCCGTCGCCCACAAGGGTCCCGCTGGTATATCCCACATTCAAGGGCGGACTCCAGCCCCCAACTTGACCCCACGCATCACCCGGCGAGGGCGAGTTGCCAGTCTCGGAGAAACTGTCCTCGATTGCGTCGACGGTTCCGAATGCCTCGGCCGCGCTGCTTCGCTCGTACGTAGAAGTGGCACCAGTGGCAGCAGCGGAAGGAGTGCGCTCCTGGCCACTGCCTTCACCGCGTCCATATAGACGCAACACTCCCCGCTTCTCCTCTTGGGCGATGGGGTACTCTTGAGGGTACTTGACCCCCTCTCTTTCCAGGATTCCCTCGGTCAGCTCCTTGATTCCCGGCCACGACAACAACATGTCGGCTCTGGTGGTGTGATTTGCGGGGATCGAAGGAGCGCCCGGGGCCACGGGTTCTCCCGGCGGAAACTGGTCCTCGGGTTCCATGTCGGCGTCGTGCATCTGCTGGGCCAAGTCGGTCTCACCAACAGCCATAGGATGCGGCTCTTCCATTTCTACTTGGTTCGGGGGATAACTGTCGACAGGCGGCGCAGCGGCAATCGGTGAAGGCGACTTGACAATCGACTTTTGAACCGGGGACAGGTCTGCCGACAGCGGCTCGTTTTCCATTTTGATGTTGTGGAATTTGAGCGTCGTTTCCATCTTCTTCATCCATTTTTGCTGCTCAAGGATCTGTGCTTCGAACTTGGCCTCCATCGCCGTCTTCATCTCGGAAATCGCCTCGAGGATGTCGGTCTGTCCTTTGTCGATACTGTTTACACCATCAGCAAGATACGTTAGGCGCGGGAGGGGAGGCAAACTCGACTGACGCCTTTGGAACGGGATCGCGGTATTTACACTCGACCCCCTTTTCTCTGCAGCTCTTGCAAGGCTTGGTTTCATCACATTTCGCCTTGAGTTGCCGACAACTATCGCAGGCCTACAGCACACGAGAGGGTTAGCGCGCTGACAAACCATCGAGGGCAGCCCGTCAGAACCGGGCCGCACATACCTGAGAGGCTCGTGTTGCCTTGCGCTTCGCAGTCGAGGAGTATTGGATGTTATTGTAGATGGACTCCTGAGGGGCCTGATACTGAGGCGGTTGCTCGTAGTGTTGTGGAGGAGGAGGCGGCGGCGGCTGGGCCATGGGAGGAGGGGGGAAGCTGCCTCGGTACCCCCCCGGCGTAGGGGGCATCTGCTGGGGCCCGTTGTCGTAGCTCATGTGTCGTCGAGAGTCGTCCGGGTAGGGCTGATGAGATGGGTGAGGGGGCGCAGGGTGCGGCGGAGGAGGTAGACCGTCGGCTGGCCCGCCTCCCGTCGAGTGCGGGCGTCGAGGATGGGCGAGGTTCTCTTCGTGCGGCTCTCTCTTCACGCCGGCGGGGTCTCGGCCGGGATACGGTGGGTAGTGAGGGTGAGCAGGCGAGGCTGGGTGTCGGTAGTGATCCTGCATCGGCGCGTACGGAGGCTCTTGCTCATGGTGTCTTCGATCATCAACGTGATGGTGTTGCGGCGCGGCGTGGGAGGGATGGTGAGGCTCAACGGAACGAGGAGGGTACGGCGGCTGCGACTGATGGTTATAGGGCGCGGGCTGGGCAGTATGGTGAGGCGGGAGGGTATGAGCCTGGTGCGGCGTCGAGGGGTGTGAGGAGGGCGGCGGCGGCGGCGGCGGCGGCGGATGGTGTAGTGGTGGCAGTTGTTGATGTTGCGGACCGCCCGTTGGTGACCACGAGGTAGTAGTCGAGAGACGGGGGCGCTTGTTGTCAGGCTGCCCCGGAGGATCCATGCTTGATATATATGTACATGCGTACAAATGCTAATGAACAAACAAGAGACGAAGCGAAAATAGGGTCAGGCCAGATCCGTGAGGTGGAGGGAGGAGGTGGCGGCCATGGAAAAGCTATGGGCAACCGGGGAAGAGTCGCAAGTGCCAGTCCCGGTCCGGTCCAGTCGAGTGTGTCCGAGGGAGGTACTAGGCCAACGCAACGCACGGCGACGCAGATGGGAGCAGTGGACGGGGATGGGGAGAGGAAGAAGGGAAAGGAAGGAAACGCCTTAGTGACAAGCAAGCAAGCAACTTGACAATCAATCGAGCAGGTAGCCTGTGTGAGTGAGGGAGGTGCGCGAAGTGAGAGAGAGAGAGAGGCCGAGACGAAGGACGGGGAGGGCCAGGTCGGGCTGGGGGGTGTGTATGGTTTGACTTCTTGGACCCAGGGGGGGAGGCAACGGGAAGCAATCGGAGGTTCCCAGTGTTTGGACGAAAGCAAGGGACGGTGGTCGAGTCTCGAGCAGTTCCTGTCCTAGCGAACGGTTGACGGCGGCGTAGGTGTACAGCACTGATACCACAACGGCTAGTCAGCGCGCAGGAGGTAGGCAGCAAGAAAGTGTATCTCTCTGTCTCTCTCTAGGTATGGCGCAAGTCGGCGCGAAAGCCAGACAGGGCAAAAAGGTACTTGTTGGCTGTGTCGGGGATCTAGGTATATCGAAGGTATGCCGTCGGGGGGGGCAAAAATGATAGTGCGAGGCGAGAGAGGCGGTTTGAGATGTTCCCGGCTCTGTGGTTCATGAAACTTGTGAGATGGGATTTCCCACTCCGCGAATGCGCCCGGATGCCCAAAGGATATGCGGCAGAAAGGGAAGGATGGGAGGGGCGAAGATCGGCGCGTTGGGCAGAGATGGAGACTGGACAAAATTTCTTTCTTTCACTCGGCGAGTCTTGCCCTTTCTCGTGTACTCGGTTGCACTCGTTCAGGGTTGACGGGGATGAAGGTGCGAGCGAGGTGGGGGAAGGATCTCGGGCTCGCGAGCGTGGGAGGAAGAGGGTGAGGGAGGGGAAAAAAACAAATGAATGTGTAGAAGACGTCGATTTCTCAAGCGGCGGCAGATGGAAGGGTGATGATGGAGTGAGTTCGCCATATACCTAACCTTGCTCACACCGCACAGAGAAGCCAGAGATGAGCGGGGCGGGGTACAGAATACAAGTGTTCATGCGCGTCAGAGGTGCTCGGCAAGGTACCGAGTACAGGTGCATCACAAGAGGCGTGTGGAGGTGTGTGTGGAGCGTAGTAGATATGGATCCCTAAAAAAGTTGGAGGCAGAAACGGGCACCCACTACCTTTCGAAGGCGGTCTGGTCTGTCTATCTGTCTCTGAGGAGGGGGAAGCTCCTAGGAGCTTGTAGTTTGGGGGGGGGGAGGGGAAGGGGGAGGGGGGGGTGCGTGTTTGCAAGTACCTTCACCCCCGATGATGGGCCAGTAAGAGAGATAGCAACTACAGGTACAACAGCAACAGCGACAGCGACAGCGATAGAGACGCACGGAGACAAGGACTTTTGAGGTGGGTGTTCCCAGCCTGGGAAATCCAATCGACCCTGCCCAGTGTCAAAGTCTCAGCCCCATAGTATATAAACGAGCAAGGATGCTGGTCGGGGGCGGGCGGTGATGCTTGAGCGACGAGATGGCTAGTGTAGAGCACCACACACTGAGATAGAGAAAGCGAAAGCTAGCAAGAAAACACTAATACCAGAAAAGGATAGAGAAGTTGGTAGAAAGAGAGAGAGAGAGAGAATAAAAAATAAAACAAAAAGAGCACTACAAGAAAAAGAAAACAAAACCAAAACAAATGTAGCGGCGGCGGCGACCCTCTGGGGTTTGCGAGGAGGTCAGGACGAGAGACCTTGGTCGTATAGTATACATGTGAGTACATGGTGAGGTATCCAAGTTGGTTAAGAGATTTTGCGGTGCCGCTGGGAAGAAGAGAAAGAGGGCGGACAGTAAGGGGAGGAGGAGAAGGGTGCGGGGGGGGGGGGGGGGGGGGGCGTGTGATGGACGTGTGTACGTACCTGGTAGAAAGTCGACATCGCCGCCGTTTCTTCCACCACGCGCGCCGTCCGTCGCGCCGCCTACCCCTACCCCCTGTGAGGGAAAAAGAAAAAAGAAGAAAAGGAAAAAAAGACTGCAAGTGGGAAGGAGAACCCCAGCCAAGAAGCAGCAAGTAAGTCCGTGCGTGCGTTCCTGGTCAAGAAGGACTGGGGAGGGGGGCGTGTGATTTATGGGCTGTACCACACTACCGTACGCACTCGTGAGATTCGTCGACCACTAGTGAGTCGGCTAACGGCAATAGGTATCGTGGCCGCTGTAAGAGGTGTAGTGTGCTGGCAGAAACAGGGATCTGGATGTGGCAAAAGCAGGGGTTAGTCATGTACGTCAGCAGCAAGTTAGGTGGCAAAGGCCAGCAAAAAACCTTGTAATTGGCATTGGATTTCCTCCCTCTCTCCCACTCTAGATCTCCCATGGCCTTGTTGAACTATCTCCAATGGGTTGACTATCTCCAATGGGTTGCTGGACGTCTTCAGGTAGAGATATATACTCTTGGCTGTCGTTATTTGCATTGACGTCAGGTATCTCTTCTTGTGTCATTTCCTTCTTTACATAGGCGTCGCAGTTGAAGTTATCCCAACTATCCTATGATATCTTCTCGTTTGGTATGTCCTTAATCCGAATCTTGTCAATGTCGCTTCCATCTGGGTTACCACTAATCCCACACTGAAGAAAGGATTGCCGGACCATCTTACTCCTTCCAGCTAGGCGACGGGCAGCTGTTGCAACAGTATAGGTAACCATTACGCGTTTTATTGATGTAGACCACTTGATGGGCTGGCTGGGCTGGCCGGGCTGGCTGGGTTGGATGGGTTGGATGGGTTGAAGTGGCTAGATAGGCTGGCTGGGCTGGCAGGCGGCAGCTTGCTCTATTTGCTACGTATACTCGTCGGTTGCCTCAGATAACCACTGCTTAAAGGGCTTATTAATAGCAGTATCTAGAGGTTAGAGGAGGGAGGTTGTGCCTAGCGGTATAAGGCTAGGTGTCACGTGGTTAGATCGAAGTCGTGATAGTATTATAGGCGTCTTATGAAAAGTAGTAACGTCTATAACCAACAGGTATTCTTGCCCTGTTGTAAGGGGAAAAAATTCATCTGTTAGCCACTGCCCAAGGAGATACTCGTTATTATAAGCCGTATCGTTATATTCAACTGTTACCTCTTTACTGTATGAGTCACCCTCACGTGCCTCAAGTTGGCTGCCAAGGCTAGCAGGCTTGCCGTGAAAGATAAGCTTTGGCAGTAGCCGTTGGACCCCATCGGCAAAGATGTAGAGAATGAGAGTGGCTTGCCGCTTACTCTAGCCACTACGGTCGGTCTTGCTAGCCACAGTACAGGCCCCTCGGGCTGCCCAAGTTGAGCCATCGAGGTACTCAAAAGGGATAGGGGTCTCATCAAAGTTGACGATACAGTCAGGTGGAAATCGGAGCCCATTAATGGGCTGGCGGGCAAGTGAGGGCTGACTAACCCGTCGGTTGAAGTGGAGGAAGTTAGTAACAATAGTGAGGTATTCGGCAGGCAGCTTTGAGGCTTACTTTGTAATCCGGCGGTGTGAAATATTCCATCGTGTGCAAAAGCCACTAAACCAACCCACAGAGAATCAGAAGGGGTAGGTAGGCAGGTTGTTGGCCATGAGGGTGTTAGGATAGTTGGCTGTAAAAAGGGCCCAGGCCTCCCGCTTAAACCATCCGGTAGTAACTACCTTGTCACAGGCTCGTTGTTGCTAGAAGTGACTATAAAGGTCAGCTTCCATCTCTAGCCATTTTGGTTAATAACGTACAGCTAGACTATTGCTAGCAAGAGCCTCTTGTTGTCAGTACCAGCTAGATATCGTCGTAACAGGTATTTTGAAGCGGGCAGCAGCCTCAGGAAAGGTTAGGCGGCGGAGACCGTTGGCTAGGTCAAGAGGGGTATCGTTGGCCCGCGGCCGTTGCTGCCGTAGATTTTGCTGTTGCCCAGAGGGGTTCAATGGGTACCGGTGGTGCTCAAGGTAAGTTAATACCTCTGTTTTCTTTTGCCGAGAATAAGACCGTTCAACTCGTTGGATTGGCTTCTTTGGTGTATATCGTCGGTTGATAATAGGGGTAGACTTCTTGCCCATCTTCTTGCGTAACGGAGGTGTAATATTTGGGTTGATTTCGCCCAGCGGCGGCAGGCGGTCGGGCATCGTGAATATCGTGGTGGGTGGGTTGGTGGGTTGGCAAAGTTAACTTGGATGGGCTGGCTGGCAAGCAAGTGGGCAAGTGGGCAAGTGGGCAAGTGGGTGGATGGGTGGATGGGTGGATGGGTGGGTTGATGGGTTGACCGCTTTCTATATTAGGACTAGCGCAGTGGATATCCACTAGCTGTTATTGGTAAGCTGCTAGCTATATACGGCTAGCCGGCTCACTAGTGGTCGACGAATCTCACGAGTGCGTACGGTAGTGGTAGGAGCGCTGCTTGCCGCTAGCTATTTCTTCCTTCTTACCCTTCTCCTCCTGCTCCTTCCTTCGGCTCAAGCACTATACATACACCCATCTGTGCCATGCGTGATGCATCTGTGGGTACGTGCTCGACTCATACGTTTGTAGGTACACGGATACGGCTCGTAGCTCGACGTGAATATACGTACTGGCCTGTCCAGAGTACAGATACTGGCCGTACAATAATAGGTACGTACTCACACTGCCGTCACGGGACGTCTGTCTCGATGCTTGGGGAAAGTCTTGGACTAGGCTGGAATTCGACTACGTCTTGCGGCTATACCTGGGTAGATACGCACGCACATACATACATACATACATTAATTAGTAGGCAGGCTGGTGAACTATCCGGACCTTCCTACCTACCCAAGTGCTTTACTGTCCGTCCATGTTGCATCTGCCTGAGTGGCGTACCTGGGCCGTGACATATTATCCGTTTGTCAGACACACATCCACACACATACGCGCGCGCGCGCGCGCACACACACACACACACACACACACACACGGTTTCTGGCGCAGACCCCAGAATGACACATACGCACACACATACTATGAGTAGGCCTGCACACACAGAGCAAACTAGCACTACTGCTAATAGACATCCAAGAAAAGTTGACAGATAGTCAGGGATAGGGCGGCGACCAGCGCGCTGACCGACTCGGGTCATTCTCCATTCCCGACGACACCGCCCATGCGGACCGACCTCCCTCCCACGCCCACCATAATAGCTTCTCTGTTTTTGCTTGCAAGCCGGCGCAGTCTGTCGTCCAGGGCCGGTAAACCTAGCAAGCAGTTCCTTCTGGTCGGTTCCCCGAGGCCACGATGCCAGCTCGGACGGGACGCGCCGCCCGAAGCTGTCGGAACAAAGGGGGGGGGATGGGTGGACTCGGGGAAAAGCATCAAGACAAGACAAGACAAAGATAGCATCCGCGACTCATGGGATAGACGGCGAAAATCTGTTGGCAACAGACGGGACCCATCGTACCTGCCGCTGTTCCTACCCCGACCAGCCTATCCCAGCCATCCTATCCCAGCTATCCTATCCCAGCCATCTTTCTCCTATTCTCCCTTCTCCTCTTCAGTCTCGCCTCTCTTTGCCCGCCGCAGAGTCACAAAAGAGGCGGGAAAAGACGATACATTGTACAAGTCATGCAACGGCGCATTCTGTCTGGATCATGTCCCATTCCATGCCGCACTCCGGGCCAGACGACTGGGGATCAGCGGTCACGGGATCCGGGAAGGGGAAATTTGCTTCCTGGCTGGAGGAATGGGCGATGTCTCCACTTTTCCGGGGGGCGGGGCTCAACTCCGCCGTCCACGTATCCGTACACTGAGTATTATTATTATACTATGTAAACCAGGTATTTTGCCCCGCTCTTCCTTGTTCTTTTGGCCATTACGTCGTGGGGTGGTTGTCTGCCTGAGACGAGGACCGGTGAGCGGGACGGTGTACGATGTACGTCGTAATGTGCCATGCGGTGAGTGAGGCTTGCTTGTGTGTTGGCGGTGTCTTGTTGCGAGTCACCCTCCCCGCCCCCCTGGGAGGACACGCCGAGGTACCTGCGCCCGAGTCGGTCCTCAACACAACAGTATCCGTTCTCGGTGCTGTTATATTCAGTCTATATATGTCTCTCTGGAGAGGGGTGGGGAGGAGGGTGGGGGTCGAATTCTGTCTTGGTTCCCGAACTTCCCGAGCCCTCGGTAGCCAACGCGCAGGGGATGCGACGCCAATGCGATCCCATCTCCTTCGTGGGAGACAATAAATGGGCGGCGGAACGCTGCGCATCCTCCCTGCAGAAATGATTGTCGGCTACACTCCGCTCGTCACTTGTCCGCTGCCTTGCGCCGGCGCAGCTCTCACTCTTACTCTCTTGACAGATGGGGTCCGGATTGGATGCGGGCCGATTCACGTAGGCAGGCATCGCGCGCGTGCCCAGGCGGTCATGGTTTGCCTCGGCTCAAGGACTCACTGGGGCCCTGTGTGCTCGAGTCGTGAAGAAAAACAAGCGCTCGCCGTGACGTAGGGGAGTGTCTCGCTTGGGTTCTCTTTCGCTTCCATACGCACCAGCAATGTTACAGGAGGGGGGCGGAATTCCATGGGCGTTGAAAGCGGAAGATGCCCGGGGCCATACTGCGCTATGGTATAGTTTGCCATGTAAATTGATTGGTAGAGAGCGAGGGAGAGAGGGATAGGGAGAGAGAGACAGAATGAAAGGGCCCGAGGTCACCTCATCACCCGGCAGACCTGCGTCCCGTTGCATTAAAAGGTTTCATAGGCACGAAGGATGACGAGGCATCGCGGGGGCTCCTGGACGGACAACGATACCTATACAAGACCCGTGGACGCGGAACGAAGCCCGAGGGGCCAAGTGTTGAAAAAACACGGGGGGTTACACGAGCGGACGGCGGTATCCATATACTCGGTGCCCTGCTATCTCACTGATGCCCAACCAGCGGTGACACTTAGCATGGCAGAGTCTAAATCAAGTCGGGGCCAACAAGAGAAATGGGGAGAAGGAATAGAAGCATCCGCGCCAACTCCACGGCGCCGGTCCAAAGGGCCGGTACCTGGAAAGGATTTGGCTCAGAGGGGGGACGGGGACTCGGGGCGCCATGAGGGACCCGCTCTACTTAAAGTCGACGGGGATGGCCCCTTCAACGGACGTAGCAGGCGAGTGAGCAGCAACACTCCTCCCTACTCTCTCTCTCTGCGTGTGTGTGTGTACCCAAGTCTGTAGCTTCTGCTTTGCTTGCACACTAAACGTGGGATGAGATGGGATGAGGGGAGGGAGGGGTTGGCGCTTGGCGACAGGCGACGGGCGACAGGCAGGGGGGGTGTGCGGGGAGGCGGAAAGGGTAGTGGGCAGGTGAACTAACAGCAGCAGCAGCAGCAGCAGCAGCAGCAGCAGCAGCAGCAGCAGCAGCAGAAGCTTCCTCCTATCAGATTTGCTCTTCGAAAGAGGGGGAACGCTGGTGGGATGGCATGTCAGCCCCGAGGGCTGCTGATGCTGCGGCTGCCGGCTGGTGTGCATAGGCCGGCGATGGTGTGATGGTGGCGGGCAAAGAGCTTGCTGCTTGCCGAGACGGCGTGCGAGGGAAGCAAGGGAGCCAGGATGAACGCTGCCCGTCAGTCTGTGGTCTATCGGTGGGTACTATAGTGAGCCGCCGAAAGGGAGGTGTGAAGGAGATGGGGGGGAGACTGCCAGTCAGTTTTAGTTCGAGGTCAGTCAGTTAGTTTCGAACTGTTTTGGAGGTGGGAGAGTTCCGAAAAAGCACGTGCAGCCTTTAGTGGATACCGACTCCCATGACGGATCCAACAGCAAGAACAATAACAACAATAACAACAACAACAACAAGAAGAAGAAGCGTCGTTGTGATTGACGATTGACAGCAATGACAATGATGGTTCTCCCCCAGAAACTCTAATGCGGTAAGCCTCATCATCGCCCCTGTTCCGCCACCCTCTCCCTCTCTCGTCTTAGGGCGCCGCCCGTGCTTTGCACCTGCTGGTCTGCTGACCCGGGTGTTTGATAGAGTCCGAGTGTCGAGTCTGAGAGTTTGAGAGTCTTTGCTCATCCTGGCCTTGTTGCAGTGAGATCCGAGCCTGTCTTTGCCGACAGCCGGTTCAGGGTAGGGAAATACTACAATAGCCTGCTCTCTCTCTCTCTCTCTCTATTTGTGTGTGTGTAAGGGTATGTTTGTTTGTGCGTCTGCAGGATATGATATGTTATATGCCGTTGGAGCTGTCACCTCCCCTGCCCCCTCCACCCCCTTCGGGTCCCAGTGCTGTTTTTTTGGTTCGGGTCGGGTCGGCCAAGGCCTCCAAAGACAGAAACCTTCTCCAAGTCCGCCCGGTTCGGCAGTAGTGACCTTGGTGATGCGACTCTATGAAATTGCCGCGCCGCGGTGCCCAGGCGGGAAGGGTGACCCCGTCTCCAAAGTGCCGTTGTAGCACCAGCCCCTCTATATTTTATTTCCAAATCCGGGAGGGTGGTTTTTTTTTCTTGTCTTGTTCTTCCTTGGGGCTTACCAGCAGTCGAAGTCTTCACACTTTGGCACTTCTCCAAGAACCCGATGACAATTGCGCGAGTCGCGTCAAAGTAAGTCGGGACGCCGTTTCTTACTCCGCTGCTCTGAATCCGGATATCAGACCAGATTACTGAACCCCAATTCTGTCCGTGTGTCTGTGGAGAAGCAAGTCATCCGTGTCGAGCGAGCGAGCGCGCACACACGCACGCACACAGACACAGACACCGACACAGACACATAATTACACATCACACACACAGACAACTCTTCATCTCTCTTCCAGGTTTCTGTGCCTCTCGGCCCCTGTCTCTCTCTCTCTCTCTCTTTCTCTGCTATCAGGGACTCCGTCAGCACCCGTCAGCTCCTGTTTGTCGTGGCCGAGGCGTGTCGGGATCTCCTTGGCCAATGTCATTATCACAAGCAACAAACTTGACCGAGCCAAGCCCGGCCTTTGCAACTCGGCAAGGACAGGATCCACGGCTGTGTGGGTCTGTTGTGGAGTGTGTCCAGAGGAGAGAGAGAAATAGAGGGGATCAAGAACAGGTTTGAGGTTTTTCCCTAATATGGCCGTCCCTGGTTCCTCCCAACACTACCACTCTTAGTCCATAAACACATACCACCCATGTATAACAAAAAAAGTGATATGAAAATTTACAATTTTTTTTTTTTTTTTTCAAAATAAAAGGCTCTTGCACGTCCCGTCACCTTTGCGACCAGTCCACATCCCCCATCAGAACGAGGCGCGTCAGTGCACCGCCCCCCCAATATATACGATGTCCTTCCAAAAACGAGAGCATCATTTCTCGGGGTTTGGCGAATGCTAGTGTACTGGTGGCCCGGCGGATGCATATGCTGTGGTTCAATGGATGTGGAGTATCTTGCCGTTTTTCTCGCCTGGGCTTCGCTGCTTCGCTAGGTTCCGAAGCGGAGTTCCACATTAAACCCCATACGGCCGTCTACCGAGCGAGTCCCCCCCTCTCTCCAGACGTCGTCAGGGACCTGTATAAGTCCAGGCTAAATCCGACTGCGTTAGAGTATCATTGTGTAAACCACATGTGCGAAGTCGAGAGGGGACCGCTTTGGTTGGGTACGTATCTCAGTCAGGGGGAGGGACCTGAACCAGGAACGACGCAGTGTCGCTCACCCATCACCTCCTTTCCCCCTTTCGGTGAGCCGCAACCTCTCTCGTATCCGCTCCGGATTCGGAGTCGGCCGCGAGCGCCGGCGAGCTTTCAACAGCGTGCGGGTTTGCACAAAGAACGCCCGTGTGTCCCAAAAAAGCTTGCCCATCTCTTCCTCTCCCCCCCCCCCCCCCATCCTTTGCCCAACCGCGACACTTCATGCACTTGACACATTTGGAGTCGTTGGAAAACAGGGTTTCGCGGGGTAAAGGGTTTTGGGCGTTAGCCACGGTGATGTACCCCTTTCCCCTTTCAAGCTGTGTTTCTCGCGCTTGCTGTTTGCCCTGTGGGACCTCGAAAGGGACCGCTTTGTGCCCAGCACCTTACCACTTTCTGTTTGCCGCATCCAACGAGAGCAACGGTATTTCTCTATTCGGATTCGGCGTGCTCGTCTGCGTCATGTCCAACGAGACGAGACTAACAACACATCCCCCGCCTTCCCCTCAGCTTCCCGTCAGCAAACCGTTCCGGCGTTACGTCGGATGCCAGCGCTGTCCGCCCCTGTCCGCTCACCGCAAGCGAGTGAGATAGGCCTGTATACAGACAATCGACGGGTCATCGGGGCCTTTGCTGCAGAACAAGATTAAGACGCAAGACGCAAGATACCGCTCGGGATGCGATTAGATGTGACTGCCGGCAAGTGATGCGCCGGGCAGGCAACCGGCGGCCCACTGCGGGCCAAGCGGCCTACTCCATGGGTAAGAAGTGTCTAGTGCTGTTGGAACGGCATCATTTGCCCCCCCCGGAGGACTTGCTATCTCAGTCGGGGAACTTCGGTGAAGTCGCTAAATAGATACCAATAGCCTCTCGAAACGGGCCAAAGGTCGCCGACCCTAGCCTCGAGCGCAACGAACGTGCCGACCGGGCGGGGGCATGGGATCCTGCAGAAGATCCCTGCTCCATCTGTCCCGTGCTACTGTAGATGTTCAAGAAAAAAAAAGAAAAAAAACCTCGTGAGGAACCGCCTTGTATCTGTACCTCGGTATCAAAGACAAAGGAGTGTTCAACGTGACCTGCGCAAATGCCGCCCTACGAGCGCCACCCTCCCGCTTGCTTTTCCGTCCCGTTCGTTCCTCGTTCGGCAGGGCTGGACAAGTGAGACGCGGACACGCGTGGGCTGACGAGAGGGGGGAGGAGGAGGAGGAGGAGGAGGAGGAGGAGCATCATGGGATAAGGTGGCATGCAAGACGGCGCAGCGTCATGTCATTTTTTCGCCTTGGCCGCGAGCAAGAGAGGAATAACATGTTTGCGCATCATCAAAGCAACGGGCAGTCGTGGATTAGCCAGCCCCAACCACCACCCCCTCCTCTCTCTCTCTCTCTCTCTCTCTTCAGACCGTCGTCGACTTGTAACCAATGTCTGGCCTCGTTCGAACTTCGTACGCCGTACGGTAACATCATGCTACGCCACTCAGCTGTCACCGCCCAAGCTTATTTCACTCGCTCAGGCTACTACCGATACGGGAGAACCCGTGACTTTCAATCACTGTCCTACCGCATTCGCTAGAGTCTTGTTCATGCGACCTAAGAACAAGGGTCGCCTCGCTCCCTCTCTCCCTCTGTTTCTCCACCTCTCCGAGTTTGTCCATGGCAAGCAGGCGTAACGACAACATGCAACGCGTGCTCGCCAATAAGCGGTTTTACACGACTAGTAGAAGTAGTAGCAGCCCACACCGGCTTGTCAAGGGTTTTTTTTTTCTCCCCCTCTGGGAAAAGAAAGAAACGAGCACCTTATGACGGAGAGGCGGTAAGCCTGACGTTTGCCACGTTCCGCAGTAATCTCTTGGCGGCTTTCTCGGCGTTTCTTGCTTGATACCGGAAGTACCCCGCCGGCGAATGAGCGTCGAAAGAAGGCTTCAAGAGTCAGTATACATAGCACGTTAGAAGAGGTCGGGCTTGGGGAGGGGGGGGGACATGATGAGGCTGTTGAACGCATAAAATTAAAAAATTACTGTTGCGATGTTGATCATCGCCCGTTAATATCGGAGCTATCGGATTAACTCCGATGGCCGATGGCCGGATTAACCACGGCCGACCGCCGACGAATATCCTCCGCGGATTCGCGGCGGTTAACTGGCTACTTAACCAGCCAGCCCGCGATAGTTACCCTTCTTTTTCTTCACGCATAATAGAGATCAACAGTCACCCCTAGTATTTGTCAATCGCCACCGATACGTACGGTTAACCGTGTCACCAATACCCTGGTGAAACCAACAATTACAAAGAAGAGGAATTAAAACAAATAAAAAGATAATAAAAGAGCCCCCGAAATGTGCTCGGAGCATGCTCCGAGCTTTTGTTGTCCAATAAGCGGCCACTTCTTCTATTCTAAATGTTTCATCACTCGGTTGCCTGTAACATGTCCATATATCACATACGCATCGCCGCAGCTGCCATGCGTGGTGGGGTGATGCGCGCAGCACTTGATTTGATTGTGCTGACTGGGCACGGTTTGGCCCGTGCTCAATGGACTGCCCGGCTCTTGTTGCGTTGTCAGCGATGAAGAAACAATATCTCACATCGACTTCAGTCACATCATCACACTCGGCGTCGAGGTGACATATAGATATACTTGTGCAGAAAGCAGCTAGTCATCTGCCCAGCTCTGCCTGTTAGTACCCAAGTACTCACCGCCATTTGTACCAGTAGCACACAAACCGAGCATACACGGTGAGGGAAGTTCGTGATCTGCATGCTTAATTGGTCGCCGCAAGGCGAGCAGACATCCCGGCTGGCCAAACTGTACCGGTAGCAGGTTCCAAGTCTGGTCGGCAGGGCTGGTTACCGGTTCCCTTCCCTCCCTTCGCAATATGCTCAGGAACCAAAGCATCATTTCTCACATTTCGAGAATCGCGCGGGCCTCGAGACACTGATCAGCCCGTCGTTGAAAAGGCTTCTCTCCCCCTCTCCCTCGGATTTTGTCAGTTTTTCTCGTTCACGATGTAACAGCCTTGGCCGTGTCTTGTTGGTTGAAATGATCGCCAGCTAAAGCTCTGGGGTGCAGGGATTCCTCTATCGCCTCTCACATCCCAGACCCGCAATGACCAACTCTGGGATCAGTGAGACTTCTGGTTTCCCGGTCCCCTCACCGCAGCTAACCAGTCGGCCCTCAGTTCAAGCCAGTTCTCCGTGGTCTCTTCCCAGCTGCCGCAGCGCAGCGCAGGGGCGCCTCCAGGCAGGTACTGTCCATCGCTCGGTAGTTTGATGAGCTGTGCCGGAGGGCAGCTGAGAGGCGGGGGTGGCTGAGATGACAGAACACCGGAATGGCGTGACTTTTCGAGTTCGAGGTTACATTTCTGGGCCGCACCCTGCACCAATGTGAGCCCTACATCTCGTATTCTGTCACGGCACTGGCGGAGGTCAAGTACAAGGCACTATGTAAGCTGCCAGCAGGTACATTGATAGGCTCCAAACGCGTGCCCGCGAAGTTGACTGGCTATCTTTCTATTCCGCGTGGAATGCGGGGAGCACATCTAGCTTGCAGGATCGACAGGACTCGCCCTCAATAGTCACATCAACGACCGAACTTAATTCATCCCGAACTTGCCCGCGCAACCATGTCCATCACTCAGGCCAAAAAAAGAAAAAAAAGAAAGAAAAAGGTCTGGGACTGGCGTTTTAGACCCGGGTACGCTTCCCCTAACGCAAGCCGTTGGACCGCAAACCGGTGATTGCAAGCCGGTCTTCTCCGGTGCCGACCAGTAGTGTGCCCCTTCCCTCGACCACTTGGGGAGGTGTTGGATATCCGGAAATTGGCGCACCGCCAGCTGGGGTCGAAGGTTTACTAGGGCATGCCAGGATCCTGATGGTGGCCATGTTGCAGAGAGCAAATGCACTCACTCCTAGTATGGCGATTTGGCCTTCATACCCGGTACGACCATACCCCTCGGGCGACGACATACGCCGGGTGGCTGCGAGGGCGGGCTTTGTTACACGAAGATCCCATGCGTCGCGCTTCTTGGCCGCTTCTATCAAAAAGTGACATCTGACATGGACGACGATTCAAACAGCCCGAGCCCAGATCCGACTTAGTTAGCGATCGGCGGGAATGACTGCCAGAATTGCGCCGCCGCACCATAATATGTCCCGCTGTTATCATAGCAGCACTTGTGTAAGTAGTTGCCTTGCGCTTCCCGTTCTCGCGGCCCTGCTCGATGACGTGTGGCAGATGGAGGGAGTTCGCGACGAACATGGCATGCCTCTTTCTAGGAACCCAGAGGGTGGACGGGGCCTTGGATGGGTTCAACAACCGAGTAGTGCCGTGCTAGGACATTTGCCCGCGTTACAAAGGGTTGCTTGCACCCAATGGCTGTTCAAGATTGGTTCCGATCTCATGGTGCGTCTAAGCAGAGTTCAGGACCCCCGCCATCCCACGATTTTGTCAGTTCTCATGAGATTCTGATCTGCAGCTGCACAAGCTCTTGGCCTCGAAACTTGGGCCTGATGGACAACATCAGAGCTAGCCCCTACAACGTAATCTCTGGTTCTTCTTCTCGGCCGCTCCCCCCCCCCCGCAGGGCTCTCTCAGACAATTATTGCCCATTTCGTACCTGGAGTAAGCCAGCCTTCTGGGCATCGGATCCCCGGTTGGTGGTCAAAGGGAGACAGACCCCGGTTCATTGCGTACTTCCGCCAGTTGACTGCCGTCACCAAGGCACGCCCAAGATCAACGACAATCATCATACAATAAGCCCCTCCAGTGATCGTCCCAAGCTGCATTGAGACTCTTGCATGACGCTCGAATTTCGGAGACAGCGCCACAGGCGGAAATGACCTCAGCAGTGTGGTAGCTCGCCGTTCTTTCGACGGTGTCCTCTTTTGCCTTTAGATGTGCGTTGTATCCCGTGGTACTCCGTGTCTAGTAAGACGTCCGAACCCAGGCAGCATTCCTGAAGGCAGAACCCAGTCTTGATATTCGGCGCCGAAGGCTCTAGAAGGGCGAACCGTCGTTCTATCCACCGCGACTAGCACATGATCGCCACTAAGAGGAACCGTCCGGGAGCCTGCAAAACTTACAAATCCGACGCAACTCCTCTCCGTTCTAATGTTATACACAGCACGAGAATCTGCTAGTCCGGCCTGGGGTAGCTAGGGCATGCTTGCTTCGCTTCCTCTTGATATATAATACATACATAGTACAGAGTACGTAGTACGTAAATCTTCCTTCTTATCAGCTCATCGGTTGGTGCCGTGCTGACAGCGAGCCTCATTGACCGTGAGGGTGTCAAGAATCAGCTGACTGACGCCCGCAATCAAGGATCCCGGAGATCCTGGTCGGGAAAGGGGCAGTAATGTTATCGCATACCTTGGCTGTGAAGCGGACAACCTTTTTCTCTTTCTATCCCCCCCCTTTCTCTTGGCTGTCAAGGGCAGTCACCCGCCGTCGAATCCATCGGCCCCCTTGCCGAGCAGCATGTTGCCCGAAACAACCGATCTAATAGGCACAAGGCGTGGGTACAATACGCGGGGTTTGTCAGAGTTGAAGTTCTGCCAAGTTCACCATAACCTTGGTGTAAAGTTGCACTGGCGGTCACATGATGAGAGCGACACCGAAACTGTGATACGCCTCCCTGCGCGGATCGCGTGGCCCCCAGGGATGGATAAAACTCGACACCGAGCTGTGTTGCAAAGCAAGGTGGAAACCCCACCAGCCCGGCAGGGGGCTCTGTTGTGCAAGGGCTGTCAAGCGGTCAATGCGGACTACACATGGTCAAAGTGACTTTCGTCGCATGGTCATGAAGTGCTGATCTCGGTGCCCAACCGCTACCACGGACGGGGTTTCCGACCACCATTGCTGTTAGGCGACAGGACAATGCCTCCCTTAAATGGTGAGCCCCTGAATGCATCGTATCACGCATACTGAGTCTTGTCGCCGTGTGCAAAATGTCCTCCTTGAGTATACTCCCAGCAGGCTCTAATACGAAATGGAAGGGGGCTCTCCCTTGGATTGGAGTGCTGGTGCAACTTGCTGTGTGCCTACCGCAGGCCCTGGGAGCCTACTCGTACCGTTGGGGTTCATGGGTCGTGGTATCCGTACTTCTTGTCATACCCCTTGTCGGAGCCAGCCCGACCTCCGCTTTCCCAGGCGAACAGAGCTCGGAGGGCGGATTACACGTCCCTCTTTCAGGTAGACCGCCTAGGGTGGTATTGAAGATCGATAATCTCCTAGGTGGCTTCAAAAGCCGCTGCCGAGGTGTTTTTCTCAGAAACTCTCCTGAAGCAAAGATAGGAGGACTTGCAACCTCATACCGGTGAAAGCAACGTGGGAGCTTGATTCTGTAGTCTTGATCGAGTACCCTGTGCTGCGGCTCGGATGAAAACTCAGCAACGTGCCGAGCTCTTCTGGCCGCCATCTTCAAGATCAACCTCTGTACCCAGGTCCTTTCATCGGTAGAATGCCGGAGTGAATCGACCAGCCAGGCATAGTGCCAAGCGAATCACCCACAGCCAAACCAGGAAAGGCAGACGCCTGCTCGAGCAAAGTGCTAGCGAGGTCGTCGCTGTAACCCCGAAGCAACCTTTGCCATGGCGTGTTGTTAGATTCCATGATCAGTTGGACCAGCTGTGGTCTTGGAAGCTCGATTGCCTGAATCTGATGATGTTACGTGTAAGCTCCATTATGCTTGCTGGTGTTTTACCAATGCCATGCGAGAAGTGGGTAAGGAATAAAGGCCTCTAGCCGCATCAAAGTTACAGCTACCATCAACGGAATGAGGTCTCCCGAGGGACGTCCGGAATGTACCATTTGAGAAGTAGTTCGGTGCAAGCTTGGTGACTAGTTAATGGGTGTGGCCAAAGTTTGCCTTATCATACAATGCTTGTCAGGCGCCGAAAAGTAAGTACGACAATTGGCCGATATTGTAAAACCGAACTGCAATGGGTATTGCCAATAGTGTCAGGTCCCCTAGGCTCGAGACTCGACAGTGGCCTGACGGGTAAGACTTTCTTCCGCCATCCGTGTACTACCAGTTCCTGGCTGTAATCGTAACTAACCGTGCTCGTGTGCGGAGCTGTATAAGGCTCAGCTTCATTTAACAACGGCGGTATATCCAAGTACCAAAGTGCATCCAATAAATGCCAGATATTGCAAGATTACTTGCTTCGAGAATCTGCTTTCCGTCCAAAAGGTGTGGTACAAAAACGGTCGACAAATGGCTGTGGCAACCAGCGGTTGGCGGGTACACCGTGGCGGGGGCGAACCATGTCAAGGTTTCATAACAAACACCTCTTTAGATTCGTCTGGCTCTGCGCCGTGATTGTACGACGCGATTGCTCTCGCACGAATACTTTACGACAAGGCGAGTGTTGTAGGAACGGTGCGGGGCTTGTAACAATACCATCGCTCGATGCGCGCCAGTGGACGTTGAGCAAATGAGTAAAGCAGGCCTCTATGAATGCTGGTGCGCAGATTCCCCACACTGTCATGAGATGGAACGAGTAAAGAGCCAGGAAGACTGGCTGCTAATCATGGGTAGCTGGGCTTGTCCATGCCAACAGAATGCCGTTTCGACAACCAACGTTGCCTCGAACCTATCATGGAAATGGGAATTGAGGCTGAGAAGCGGTTGATAAGCGAGCGTGGTCGGTAACGGTCGGTTAGGCTCGGCTTTGGATGGTACACATCGTCGTTGGTCGCGCCAAGGCCAAGGACGCATTGAGTACCATCAACCTTGCGGGCTGAGATATTGCTGCTCTGGATGCCAAGAGCAAACAATGCCATGTTCGATGCTGGCCAAAAGATGCATGACAACAATGGATGCCGAGTTGCCGTGGCACAGTCGGATCGCTCAATGAACATCCATTCCTTTTCCGGGCTGTTGGTAATGGCCAACATGAAAAGTACCCACGAGCAAACAAACGTCCAAGGAGCAGTCTGGGCACAGCAAAGTCCGAAGTGGGCCTATGCGTCTTCGAAATCGGTCAATTTCCGTCGCTTGGATGCTCTTTTCCAAGACCCGAGGTCAACGAAGCCAATAGCTGGTGGGTGCCGGCTCGAGTAGTCAGTTGGGGGCGGGCTCGGCGGATTGACGGCAGTGCGTGATACTGATTTGGGGTCGGCCTCGGAGGGTATTTCTAGACCCTCGGTAAATACCATATCTCCCTTGCTTCCCAGTACATCTTTGCCAGCTTCCTCTAGAAGAATACCAAAGGCCAGCAGAGCCGATTCGTCCATGCTCCTCTCGTCAATATTTCGAGCGCCGACTTGGTACGAGGGGTTGCGCTTGGGGCCACCCAGAGTAGAATAGAAATGGCTGGCATAGAAATGGACAGACTTGAGTAGGTCAGAGTCTGGCAAAGATGCACGACCGGAATCCAGCAGGTTCCGTTCGTGTGACATGTAGACATCGAACTCGGCAAAGCGCTCGGGCGCGGCCTTACGGCGAAACAAAACCTCTTCTGGGGCCAGGGCAGAAGCGTTGATAGGGTGTCTGCTCAGCTTGGGTGGTTTAGGACTGGTATTGGGCGGCCTCTCACCCCTGGCGGCGACATCCAACTTGCTCTCAAACGTAATTCGACCTATCCCCCGGTTAACAAATTGATCAAACAGCAAGCGAAAATTAATTTCGTCAAGGGCTTACCCGCGACGGCATCGTAGACATTGGCATGCCGTTGTGAGCGCTTGGTTTCTTCCGCCGGAGACTGAACAGGTTCCAGACCACTGGTGTCAGCCCGAAGTTCCATTCCTGGATCCTTGTATGGCCTTTGCAAGTCCATTCTGATTGTGGTTAATCAAATCGAAAGGAAGTAAATAGATCCGGCAGGCCGACCGGATGCCGATGAGACGAATATGCGGAAACGCTGGACAATGATGGATGCTTGAATAATGATGGCCTGAGGTGCCTGAGGTGTATGCCTGACGTTGACGTTGACCGACGTTGAATGAGTGAGGCCCTCTTCGTGCCTTCCTTTGAAGTTTGGGCATTGGGCAGGAACAGTTGACGGAAGTTTTGGTAAGTGTGGGTCCATAAGCACAGGTGTGGCCAATGACAGGTGCTTACACCTGGGGGGCCAGGGGCTTGTTAATGGCCATAGGGAAACGACCGGTCTACGTACCTATCCTACCTGCCTTTGTTCGGCATCGGAAGCCGCTGACATCATCACGAATTCATTTTGGTGATAGCCAACCTCGGACTGTCAACTCGGACATCAACGGTCTCGAGACCCATCCAAGCCAGCTTTTTCTCCTGTGGTCCTCATATCCGACTGCACCAGATGAATGCAGGCCCGTCTGTTTGCCCGCTCCACCGGTGAGCTCAGCCCGGATGGCTTCGCGCGAGCCACGACGTCGGAGCTCGTCCGGTCTTTCACCGCTGCCCCCCACCACCGATTTGATGGCGAGGGCGCCGAGTTGGAAGAAGAAGGCCGCTACGTGCAAATCTGGGCTCATCGAGCCGGCGTCAATGCCCTGGCTCTGGATAAGTTCGATGGCCGCCTGTAAGACTCCTTGTTCCTCGGTCATGTCGAAGCTTTGTCGTCTGACACCACACTATTCGATGGCAGCCTTCTTTCCGGCGGTGCGGATGGTTCGGTGAAGTTGTGGGATCTCCACCAGGAGGGCAATGCGCGAGCATCCCGCATTCTCCAGCCCGTCGCCAGTGTTGCCCGCTCCGTTGGAGGCGAGACTAACGCCCACAAGCACGGCATCACCCATCTTGACTTTTACCCTTTTGACTCCGAGGCCTTTCTATCTAGCTCGTTCGACCGTTCGCTCAAGCTATGGTCTACTCAACGGATGGCCGTATCGGCCAGCTTTGACCTGAACGCCAACATATACACCCATGCAACCAGTCCCATCGCCAATCACCTCCTGGTCGCCTGCGCAACCCAGCATTCTTCTGTTCGCCTGGTAGACCTCAAATCCGGATCTGCCGTCCAATCTCTTGTCGCCCACGGAGGTGCCGTTCTTTCCGCAGCTTGGAGCCCCCGTCACGAGCATACCCTTGCCACCGGCCACGTTGATGGAAGGGTGCGGGTCTGGGACCTCCGCCGCGCCGGAGGCTTGGTCGGGCAGCTCGATCAAGAAGACAGTCTCGGTGTTATTCACCGTTTCGACCACGCCATGGCCTCTGGATTAGACTGGAACCGCACCCCCCATTTCCGCAGCTCAGCACGCGCACATAATGAGGGTGTCAACGGCTTGACCTGGACTGACGACGGCAATTACATCATATCAGCCGGCCTGGATCGTCGGATCCGAGTATGGGATGCTGCTACTGGCGCGAATACGCTAGCCAGCTTCGGCTCCATCATACAGAACCGACAACCCAAGACTGTGAGTTTGTTTGTCACGCCTGCCCGGCTGACACCCACACGTCGGGATCTCCTATTTTACCCCAACGAGCAAGAGATACTGGTCATGGACCTGCACGAAGGCACTCTCTTGTCCCGCTTGCGGGTGCCTGGGCCGTCCGGGGTGGCCGGAAGTCAGGGCAGCAGCGGCCTGAATGTGAAGAACCGGACAATGAGCATGGTATGGCGTGGCAGCGGTGGCCATGGGCTTCAAAAGGGCACCGTGATGGGAGGTGGAAGTTCCTTTGGTGCAGTTTACACGGCCCACCTGGACGGCCAAGTACGTTCCTGGATGCCTCAACTGCCTGGGGACGAGGATGATGACGCAGACCCTGATCCACAAGATGCGGACGAAGAGGAAAAAGCACGCAAGCGCAAGGCCCTCGATGACGCTTTCAGGAGTTTGATGCGACGACAAGTCACATTCAATTGATAACACCCAATCTGCCCTTACGCAATCTCGATGCTTGGCCTCTTATCAATACCCTTTTTTTCCGGAATGGAGACACAACCCCAAGTCCGTGTAGGGAGGGCAGTAGCAATTTCAAGCCCTCGACGGAATCATCCTCCGCCAGAAAGACCCCTTGGCGGAGATCTTTGCATGAGAGACCGGGGGTTTGCTGTCCTTGGCCCTGCTAGTCGCCATCTACCAGGCCTCCTGCCGCTCATCCTTGCAAAACTTGTTGCGACCTGGTGTAAAACCGCAACTTCGTACGTACGCAATGCCGGAGGGAGGAGACGCTCGCCGAGCTCGCCGAGCCGTTCGACTTGCCGAGCCGTCAATATGGCTTCCATCAGCAGTGTGAGCGTATCGCGGCCATATCTCGTTCGTCCCATGCATTGGTTGCCTCCTGCTCGCCGATCAATACATTGTCCGCCACAGCTATCTCCATAGCGCCGTCACATCGGCAGGACGACTTAGAACTGGTCTCCCTTGGCTTCCATCGCCATTTTCCTTCCTCGGCTCGCCCAGCACCGTAGCTCGCGAACCCCTTACCGCCAGCATACGAGTAGGGTGTTTCTCATACTGCCTCTTCTGATATCCTGCATTAGCTCCCGCGCCACTCTTAGCTTCATGGTTCTTGAACGCATCCTACTCGTCGAGGAGGGTAGGCCTCAAGCCAATCCATTCGGGCTACCTATCAAGCTGTTTCCTTCAATTCTTTCAAGGCGACCGAATGCATCGAGATGGCCAAGCTGACAACATGTTGCATGCAACCCATGAAGGTGAAAACAAGGACTATTCTACCCAATGCTGACTATGTATGCAATCCAAAAGACATACCGTGGGTGGATCGGAGACAAGGATGATCGACAGATCAGATGTACAGTCCCGCAACCAAGGTACACGTACAAGGTGATGGAGCATCACAATTTTTGCCAAGATCCGCGTACGACGAGGAATCAATCCGCAACAACAATAACCGGGGCATCGTCAAAGCCAACGGCTCGGTCCCGATTCGGGTTGGCCGTCCACCAAATCCTCAATAGCCAGCGACCGCATCTTTACGAGAAGAAATACAGGGTCTCCTGCCGACCCATTAGCCCCAGCTGACAGGCTAGACTTCGCTCAGCTGTCACCTGACTCCCCACCCGAGTCTCACTCGGTAACTATGCTCGGGTACTCTGTCTCTCCAGGTGCAGAACTGACGGCTGCTCAACCCACACGGCGCCATGACGTTCGAGCCTTCCTGGCTGTGCGCTACGCATGCAAGCCTTGCGCCCGGTTTGGCCTAGACAAGCACTTCCCTTACCGAGTTTATCCTTGACTGCCACATTGTCTTCTTGTCGTTGGTTCATAGACGTGTACGATACCATACTGGCAGTTTTCCGCCTTGCCCCATGAAGCCTCCACCCTGACCGGTCTACCACAATCCTTCTTAGCACGAGAGAAGCAGAGCAGGGGCTGTTGAAAATGCGGGGATCATTCTTCTCTCTATAAGCGATTGCTGACCGCCCCGAACATCAGCTTTAACCATGACCCAGGGGGAGGAAGTGCTACCAGGTCCCATACCTAAACCTTTGAAACACAGTCTGGAACGGTATGGCTCTGTCAAGGCTGAGGTCACAGTGGGGGCGACGAAAATTGGATTGGGGCGTCATCTTCTTGCATTCACGCCATGATAGGATGTTGATATATGTATGTCTAGATTTCAGACTCAAAAAAGAGGGATATGCGAATCAGTGCCTGGGACCACCCCCGATTCCTCTGGTTACTGTCAGATATACGAAATGACTCGTTTCTTTTGGAAGTCTCTTACCAGCCTCACGCTCTCCACAGGCGACCCGTCCGTTTCAGACTGTTAATGATAAAAGGGGATGAGGTCTGGGCTGTTGCATTCGGACGGAAGGAGGGCAGGTGTATGAATCCTAACTTATTTCTTACTCGCAGCAAGAGGATCGAAATGGCAATGTCAAAGCTCAGCAGAGCAGGGCCGGTTGCCAATGGTTCTTTTGGAGGTGGAAAGCAATCGTCGGAGCAGAGGCCGACTCCCCGGCGGGGTGGACCCTTATGTGCCGGCTGAAACATTGACCACCTCCTCCGATGATCGGACCTAACTCGGCCTGCCCCGTCCCGACTTACAGCTAGAAGCCTCGGGTGACGAAGGCGGAATAAATCTGTGTGGACAGCGTCTGCCGAGCCAGGAAAATCAAAACGTGGTTAGTTAGGCCTACGCACTGTGTATGAACCCGAAGACTAGGACGCACCGCAATCCCGAAGCCCTTCTGTGAAAACCTTGGGGGCGAAACAGCAACGCACCGCACAGCTATCTTTTTTTTTTTTTTTTTTTTGGGTTTTTTTTTTTTTGAGAATTCCCGTTCCTGGCCTGCTTCTTCGAGCGACTTCTTAATCGCAGTCGACTCCTACGAGGTTTGGTTATGAGGGATCTGGAGTTGACAGCCCCTTTCTGATGGTCTGGGTAGCAAGGTGTCTCATTGGTGGAGGGGGGAGGAGGGCGCGAACTAATGGTCGCGATAGTTGATCGACGGTGGCGGATGGTGAGAAGTCCAAGTATTCCACAAACCAAAGGGGGGATCTAGCCCCCTTTTTGACCACCCTTTGACCCCTTTTCGAACCTCGACATGCAGTGAGCACAATCATGAGGTTCCGACTCATGCATCATTCCGGGGCTCGCCAACCGGATAAGAGGGAGCAGCGTGCCGGGGGTTTCCTAGCGTCCCGCTTGTTCCACGCATCAACGACATTCCGGACGTCCACCGAACCTGGACAGGGCAAATTACGCGATGTTCAATATGGCGTGAGACTCGGATCGTGACTCTGTATTATCTAGATCAGAAGCGTAAGGGGGTGTAGTATACACGACTAGCACGATCCCCGGATGATCCATACATCTCTAGTCCTTGGTCTGCTTGTCGGCTCTTCAGAAGCGGGCCGCCGTAGAAGAGGTCCCCCGACTCGTTCGTCCAAGGATGGCACGACTCCGGGGCCCTCGACGTGATCCAACGGTCTGATCATGGAGAAAGTATGGGGGTGGAGGGAAAACGTGAGGGCAATCTCTTCCCACTGCGAGTATAAACCGACTTCAGGCTACAGCCGTGTCTTGGCGGACTTGCGAGCAACATCCACACCGACATCTGGCCAGGATGGTGAGCCTTAACCTGGGGTAAGGTTCTGATAACTGGCTGGTAAACGTGACTTCTCTGTCCTTGGTCATTCAAACGGACTCACAATGAAGAGATTGGCTGTGGACCGTTCATACTCATGGGGTGGGTTGTTGAATAAGTGGCTGACACGTGACAATGTTATTGGGCAACATCAGCAGCAGTACTATTTTCATTGCGAGCCTACGAAGGTATGTAGTCTAGTAATGAGTCCTGACTTCTGAGCTATTTCCGGATATATATATATATATATATATATATACGTACATATAACCTCCCTTAAACACTTATAAAAAACTGACAGCAATTATCTTACCTAAGAATGGCTGCGATTTCACGTCTCAATGGTAGTCTGCGCCAGAGAACATACCGGCAAGATCGTCAAATAGGCTCTGCGTGTGAGAGTCATAGTCAAACTCGTCACCGACGTCAGCTTCATCAAATCCCTGGCCGGCGTACTGCAAAGCACTCGCCGGTACGGGCTGGATGTCCTCCGCCGAATACGTCTGCGCCGGCTCCTGTGTGGGCGGGTTTCCGTGCGCCGACGACGCCCGGCTCGGAATTTCGGACTCTGTGGGGATCGACTGGGGCGGCGTGAAGTCATCTGTGTCATGGGGCTGCCGCAGCCCCCTCCTGGTAGCCCACTGTTCGTAGATCCTTTCGAGCACCCGGTCCCTGACAAAGCGGTCGTAGAGGGCTGCTCTGTCGCTGCGCGCGAAGTCGGGGTCGTGGAGGCTGAAGTAGTGGAGAATGATGTCGTTGCCAGAGTTGGCAAAGAACTCGTGGAAGTTGCAGATATCCTCGGAGAGGGCACCGTCGATGTAAGCCGTGGAGGGCCGCGGAGTGTTGGGGAATATGGTGTCCCATATGACGAACCACTGCTCCTCCTCGGAGAGCCGCGGGTCAGCTCGCCTAGACACCTGCCTCATCCGCTCGGCGGTCAAGCCCTCGTGGTCCGCAATATCACTCCGTTCCACGACCTCACAGCGCCTGGCTCGCAGGTGCCCGTCCCGCACCCCCTCGCTTTGGAACTCGGCACCGCAGCAAGGGCAAGTGATTGGGGCCGGGTGGAAGCGATACAAGTGAGACTTGACGTACTTGATCCTGCTAAGGACCTTTTTGTAGCATTGCCGGTGGCTGTCGGGGTTCTTCTTCCAGAAGGGGCAAGCAAGCGTTTTCGTTGGGGGTGCGGGAACCTTCGGTCTCTTGAACCCCGGGGCCGTATGGACGTCCTCATCCGAAGCGGCGTGCTCTGGCAGCTCAGAATGCGACCGCTTCCTCGACGAGCGGCCGGAGTCGATTGTGTTGGAACTGGGCCGCCTAGCTCGGCTTCCCCCGCCTTGCCCGCCCCTTTGACGGACCTGCCAATCCCTGAACCGCTCCAAGACGCTTGCAATGACGGCATCAAAGTGAGGAGCGAATGGATCATCTTGATCAAGCTCGCAGGGTTCGACCGGGGAGTTTGGTATCGAGAAGACACTGGATTCCACGGAGGATTCGTCGCTGTCGCTTGGAGAATCGGATTGTTCTTCGACGGGCCTGAACGCCAGTTTGGGTATGGCGTTTGTATGCCAGTTGGGGGGCAATGTGGGCGGTCCAGATACCGGCCGCGGCCGTCTCTGTACCACCGATCGAACCGTGTCTTTGCCGCTTGGGGACCATGTTGATGTCTTGAGTAGCAGGCTTGGTTTGTCAGCACAGCCGCTGCCGGAAGAAATGATGCTGGGCATGGTCGTGGTCCTCATCCTTGGCTTCGCTAGACCTGAATGGTGGTCAATCTTTGGCCGCAAAGTGGCTGTTCCTTTCACTCGTCGCAAGCCCTTCGAAGAGTGGGAAAGAGAGTGCGCCGACTCAGTGCTCTCTACGACCGAGTCCGGAAGGCAGTACCGAGCATCCGGTGCCTCCGTGTCGACCGTCTTGGTGTCTGCGGCAAAGCTGTGCTTGCGGAGGCGCCTCTTGGGTCGTCTAGGAGCGCCTAGAGCCTCATCGCATTCCGAGTCGGACGCGGAACAGCTGACAACAACCACCTTGGGCTTGTAGAGCACCTCGGTGTCTACTATATGGCGATCATAACGATATATGCTTTGCTCGCAGCGAATGCGCTGTGTGTCGGAGCCGTAGCCCGAGTCGCCCGATATTCTCTTGAAGTGTCGCTCCCCTGGGGACTCCGTCTGTTCCTCAATGTCGCCGAGTGAAGGACTCCCTCTCTGGTGCTTTCTTGGGTTTTGGGCTGGCTCTTTGGCGCGGTATGCCAGGCTTGACAATGTTCCCGGTTCGAAAGATGAGTGACGCCGTCCTTGTGGTTGTGAAGTTTCGGCTACCATAGCAGCACGATCTCTTTGCGAGACACAGCTGGGAGGCGTGCTGGTGTAATGGTCTTCGGCGACAGCCGCACGGCGGGCGGCACGGTTCATTCGTAGAAACTGATACGCCAGATCTCTGGAAGTCTCGTCGGTACGCACTGGCGCGTCAACCGACATTCTTTGCGCTGCAGCACCGTTGTGCACTTCCGCAGACCAGGTCGCTGGACGGTTGCTTGCGACTGTCTTGTGACCCATGACAACGTAAAAGCCGGCACTCGAATGATGCCGCAGTTGCACGGAGCAAGATGTTGGGGGAGGAATAGAACACAGAGAAGGAGGGGTGCCAGGCTCTGAAATCCCTCAAAACACACCGTTGTAGGAATTTCTCAAGGGCGCATTCGCGCTCTTTGCTGTTATGTGAGCTGCGCCTTGCCGGGGTTGCGATCCCGCCTGAGCTAGGCAGATATATGCGGGTGCAGCCAATGATGACAATGCCAGCGACCGAGATGGTGGCCCTAGACGCAAGTCAGAATGGCGTATGAAAGTCTGAATGATTGCGCAGCTTCGCGCAAGTGCTACATGACGTTCTCCCACACAGTTATCGAACGATTCAAGATCTGGAGATACTCGCAGATCTCAAACAGCGCATTCATGCCTTTGGGATCTCCTCGATTGAGCGGAACAGCATCGAGGCCAAATTGAGGACCTGGGAACGTAAAAAGAAAATGGCATCCTCAGGATCGTATATCAATGGGACGGCCTGCTGGGTATGGAGGGGAAGTCCGTTAGAGAGAACATCGCGAACATCTTCCTCAGGCGAAACCGTCCAGTGCAATCGAACTGCTTGCAGAAAACCAATCAACTCGAGTACCACACATAAATCGCATACATTTACATCAAGATGTCCCAAAGATCTGCACCTTCCGCTGCCACCACAACCAATGGAGGGTACGTACAGCGCATGTGGGTACGATGATGATAACGTGCTGACTGTGGGATGAGTGCTAGATCTGTCGCCTACCAGGGCACGGCGTCGATGATGGGCGTGTATCTGCAGCAAAACCCTATGGAGTTACCCGAGAGACTCCTCTTGGCCGCTGGCACAGCATCAAGGCGAACGACCTCTGACAGCCGCCGTCAGGCGCAACAGACGCTGACAGCGTGGGATACGCAATGGCATCAGGCTGGCCAATCGTCATGAACGGCTTGCTAGGCAGCAGGTACAGGGGTGAGGGGATTTCGTTGGCGTGGTGCATCCGATGCAGAGACGACGACGTGCCTATGCTAGTCCGTTATCCAATTACGGGCAGTAAAATGGTTTAACCGGCAGCAACGAAGGTGTGACTGGGAAAAACATAAAGACGTAGATAAAGAAGATGCGTGGTCGGTAGCGGAGAAGTTGGATTGACGTACTAGTAGAGATATGGGCTCCAGATCGGGATAGGGAAGTGGACCTGACGGGGCGTTTATGTACGATAATTGCATTTTGTCCCGAATATACCCATTGATACATATCAGACTGACTAATGCTTCTTCTCCCTCCCCTCTTGGAGGCTCGGGGTCTTCCCACTTATAAGCCGATCAGACCCCAGTGTCACATCTCAACCTTCGCATGCCATTTCCCTGGCAGAACCTTTGTCGACTACGTTCCTCGTCTAACTCATCGGTCTTTCTCCGCCGTACCTCTAATCCTAATTCTCGCTCATTGACTCTCGCTGATCGCCCCTCTTGCAGAACCCGTTCTCACCCTACCATGCTCACCCTCTCTGAAATATCTGAAGTCTTTTGGGGCCTCGTCGGCCCTTGGATTTTTTTGTCCAAATCCTTCTACTACCTGCCCCCCACCATTCTCGGCCTCATCCGCTCCGCCGACTTCGCCACCCTCCTGTCCCCCTCCCGCCTCCAGGACGTCTGGTTCTCTGCCTTCTGGGCCTGGTGGGGCCCCCGAATTCGCGCCGGCAACTCGGACCGCATGGTCGCTCTCCTCGAGGGCCGCGTCACGGGTGGCAGCACCGTCGAGGACCCCGTCCACCCGCCCGTCAGTGGCGTCGTGCTGGAGATCGGCCCCGGGTCGGGGTTATGGGTGAGCCTATTTTCCAAGGGCGGCAAGAAGTCTGAAGCATCACAGGGCGCCGTGAGGCGCAGGATCGCCGAGGGCGTGTCAAAGGTGTACGGTGTGGAGCCCAATACCGACGTTCACCCCGTGCTTAGAGAGCGGGTGCTAGAGGCCGGTCTGGATGGCACCTATGAGATCGTTCCTACGGGCATCGAGTCTCTCTCCGATCCGACGGCGTGGAATGGCAAGATTGAAAAGGGCAGCGTCGACTGCATCGTCTCCATCCTCTGTCTGTGTAGCATCCCCGAGCCCGAGAAGAACATTCCAGAGCTGTATTCGTACCTGAAGAAGGGCGGAAGGTGGTACCTGTATGAGCACGTCAAGGCGACGCATAGCTGGCCCATTCGGCTTTACCAGCGTAGGCGAACCCCAACCAAAGCCGTCGAAGAAATCATCTCCCGTGCTAATAATGACCGGTGCAGGTTTCGTCAACCTCGTTTGGCCCCGTGCCCTGAATGGCTGCCAGCTGTGTCGCGACACTGGAAAGACGCTGAGATCTGCAGGGCCCTGGGCTGACATCGACGTCTCGCAACCACCCATCGAACCGTGGTACCAAATAGTGCCGCACATTTTTGGGACCTTCACTAAGTGACGAACGTGCATCAATGGGATCCTGTACCTAGGCACAAACAAATGTCAAGCCGCTGGCACGTGAGTCATCTCTATGTTGGGATGGCTCGGATATTTCATCGAGGAATCTAAGGAGGTTGGGGACGTACTGACACGGTTACTACCTGTCACAGGTAGGGAAGGAAGACAAGAGAACGGGAAGGAAAGAGAAGACGTGCCATGCTTACTCTGACCTCCCTTTTTGAGAAGGTAGGAAGGTAGGAAGGTAGGAAGGAGGAAGGAGGAAGGAGGAAGGAGGAAGGAGGAAGGAGGAAGGAGGAAGGGAGGTGCTGAGTGCACAGGCCAGCCGGTTCACATTGGTGCTGTAAGGAAGCCTTCGGCTATCGATTGTATTGTCCAAATCTGGTGTGTATCTCGTCACTATTTCTTTTTCTCAGAGTTCCATATAAGAGACATACTTCTTATCATCAAATGCATTTCGGTTGCTACTCCATTCAACTACTCGTCATAGGGGCCAGCCGCTGCGCACCAACTCTTTCCGCCTCTTCATTGAGGGCATCGATCTCTGCCTGTACCAAAGGGATACCGCTCACCTCTCTCTCCTGCTGGGTTAGTTGCTCGATTTCGCCCGGAAAGTAGATCCTTTCCACGTCCATAGCCTTCTCTGAACCCACAACACGCTGATACAAATAATCCATTCTCTCCCTGAAGGCATCCAGGCTCATGAATAGGTCTGGCTTGATGGCGACGAGAAAATGGCCCACATCTGAGGACTTTGAAGGATCGTACGGGCCAGTCACATGGCCAGCGAATGCAGACCCCGAAAAGACCCCCGAGAAGACGTCCATCATGATGGAAAGTGCCGAACCCTTAGGGCCTCCCATGGGGAGCATGACACCCCCCAACGCTGCGGTTGGGTCGTCCGTCGGCCGGCCCTCGGCATCGAGAGCCCAGTCGAGCGGAATCTTTTCACCCCGTCTCTTGGCCTTGTATATTTTACCCCTGGCTGCGACCGATGGCGCCATGTCGAGGATGAAAGGCTTATCCTTCCCAGGCGCACCGCACGCAATCGGCGAAACCCCCAGGAGCTTGCTTTTGCCACCCCAGGCCGGCAACGCAGGGCTTGAGTTGGTAAATACCAAACTCATCATGTCCGCATCCAAGGCCTGCTGCACAACCCACGCGCTCATGCCGAAGTGGTTCGAATGCGATACGCTGGCCATGCCGATGCCAAAGTTTTTGGCGGATTCGACTGCTGCCGCCATACCCATGCTCGCCGCCACAAAGCCGAAGCCGTTCTTTCCGTCGACATGTGCAACGACGGGGGTGACTTGCTTGAGTTCGGGCTGTGCGGCCGCATCGAGAACGCCTTGTCGGATGCGTTCCATGTAGGAGGGGATGCGGTTCATCCCGTGGGTGTCGACGCCGCGGAGGTCGGCGGCGACGAGGCAGCGAGCAACGATTGCAGCATTTTCGGGCGGCACGCCATTGCCCTGGAGAATGTCCTCGACAAATCGGCGGGCCTCGGAGGCGGCTACTGGAATCTTTTGAGATTCGTTGGCCATCTTTGTGGTTGTTTTAACTTCTCTTACTGGACAGTATAATGTACCGCAGGATGCTGCAGTTGTGCGGTACTGAAATATCAACTAAGATATGATGAGAGCACAACGTGCATGTGGAGAGCGGGTGAGGGGTGGCAAACACGGCCCGTGGGTTTTATATGTGATTATCCAAACTGAAGCACTGGCAACTCAGTACTGGTGATGGATGCCGTTGAGCACGGCGGGTCGGAAAAGATGCGCGGGTGCGGGGTTTCTCCGCGTCCAACAAGCCCAGTCCCCTTGGACGCGGAGAAACCCCGCATGTGCTGGTTTCCGCCGCCATTTCCCAACTCCGTCTCTTTGTCCCACATCGGACATTTCCCGTCTCTTCTGTTCCAGGCCCAAGGCACACAACAGTCGAGCCCGCTATCGAGGAACCACAACCTAGATCCTCGGTGATTCAGCAACAGATTGGAACATGCCCGATGCGAGCAACCCTCACCGACAAGCCCGACAAGCCCGACAAGCCCGGAGGAACCCGCGGTTGGGGTTGGCTTGTTCTCGCTGCCAGCGGAGGAAGATCCGTGTAAGTGGGGCATGTGGAACGACCGAGGACGAAACGGGAACTGATTGGAAGTAGTGCGATGGTCAGCTCCCAGCCTGCAACAACTGCAAGAAGGCTCGAGTCGTCTGTACCGATGGTGAGAGTCTTCGCCTCCGAGACCTGCCAAGAGCGTGAGTCGAGCCGTGCCACTTTGGAGGACGCTTCTGACTGTGGAATAGCCAAATTGCAAACTTGAAGGAACGTATCAGATGGCTTGAGGACATCATCCGTGAGAGATGCTCCGATGTGGACCTCAGCCAAGGCCCACCCGATGACCTAGACATGCATGTCGATGGTGACGAAACCTTTGCACCGGACTCCATGATCGAACTCAGCAGTGGGCAGCCCGAAGCCAATGTGACGCAACACAACGCTCGAGACATTGGAAGACAATCGATCGCATCTTCGGAATCGCAACCAACCACACAGCCTGTAATACGTTCGGAACCGCGAATGGCCGATACCATGGCTAGCAGCACTCTGTCTCATGAGATCGGAATGGTCTCACTCGGCAGCAGTCAGGATTCTAAGTACATCGGACCTTCAAGCGGATACTTCTTGGCCCGCCTCATGTTGACTTCAAACCGCCAGGACGACCAGACCGTTTGGCCGACCAGGCCCCAAGCACCAACCTTCTCAATACCCACAGCTCTAGTCGAGGCGTTGCATGGCCCAATGCCATTGCCAAGTAAGGAACATGCAAGACAGTTGGCAGAGAGCTACTTTGATGCCATCAACTGCCAGTTCCCTATCCTACATCAGCCAACATTTATGAACCTGCTTGATCAAGTTTATGACAGCAGCGTTAATACAGATCGCGGGACCACAGGCGTTTTCCAGGTCTTCATGGTCCTTGCTCTTGGTTCTATTGTCTTGACTCGCAGATTACGGGCCCATCTTCCAGGAGAATCCTACTGCCTCTCGGCGATGCAACATTTCGACCGGCTCAGCGTCGACAGCTCAATCCCCGGCTTACAGTGTCTTCTCTTACTGACAATATTCACGATGCATAGCCCTAGCATGCGTCTCAACGTTTGGTACCTCAACTACCAGTGTATCGCCGCTGTCTTGGACTTGGGACTGCAGCGCGACATCAATACCGACTCAGGCATCTCTCTTCTCGAACAGGAGATGAGAAGCAGGATATTCTGGGTTGTGTTTTCGCTTGACAGAATGATTGCCACCATGATGGGACGACCGATTGGTTTACGAGATGAAGCATGCGACCTGAGAGTGAGTGCCAAGGATTGACAGTGAGCTCAGCAGTTACTGAAATCTTCTCAGCTGCCACAAGATATCGATGATGCCTCCCTCCAGAACTTTGAACAGCAGCCTCAAAATGCACGCCCGGGCCGTATGGCCTTCTCGATCCATTTGTTCCGACTTGCAAAACTCAACTCGGAGTTCAAGTACGTTGCAAATAGCGTCGTCCGCAAAACGCCTAGTTACGCATATCCTGCTGTGATTGACATCAACGAATGGCAACGTGGGATGATCTTGCAGCTGGATGAATGGTACGAAGGCATTCCCGAGGTGCCCGGTTGTGAGTATATCCGTGCCATTTGCCAGGTCAGATGCCAAGGCCTTCGCATGCTTGTGTTACGACCTAGCCCAGCTATACCGAGCCCATCTCGCGAGTCGTTACAAAAATGCTACATTGCCGCACGCGAGACTCTGATTCTTTTCAATCAGCTATATAAGCAGAATCTACTTATCCACACTTGGAGCACATGCCATTCTATAGTCTTGGGCATCATCACTATGTTGTACTGCATCAAAATGGTACCCGAAGTCGCCAGGCAGACTTCGTTGGATATTTTAATGTCTGATTTTAGCGCTGGTCTAGGAGTCTTGGCTGCTACGGGAGAGCATTGGTCCGGAGTGAAACGGTGCAGGGATATTCTCGACGACATGGTTAGGGCGACTGTCCGGTGGATCAAGGACGTTACGAACAATTCATCTGCCATCGGATCCCATACTCCGCGTCGGTCGTCACGTATCGAGCCCACGCACGCCCAAACACTAAGCCCGTATGATGATACCACCGGCCCGGACGGCATGCCGGTAGCTAGCCGCTGCTCGTCTGGGGGAATGTCTAATCCGACGAACATGAGTTTTATGACGGCGGGCGTTTCCTCGACATTCCCACCGCAAGAACCCTTCGAATCATTTCTTTCAGGCACCTCTTTTGGTGAACAATTACAGCTGGGAGATACCGCAAACTTGGACAGCATAATGCGATGTCTTTTCGACGACTTCATACCGACGTACCCCAGCTTCAGCTGATTATATATGAATCATGTACATTCAATGAATGTGTATAATTGCAGTTTAACGAATTCCTTTTGCAGTCATTATAGATCCTAAGAAGGGCCAGCTGCTGTGAGGAAATCAAAGTCAGCACCTCCTTCGGCCTGCAAGACTGAGCGCAAGTACAGTCCCCGATAGCCACGAATCTTCTTCTTTGCCACCCAAGGCGGGTTACTGCCTCCATTTCCCTCCTCCTTGACCAACGCTGCTTTCCTTTCGGCTATTCTTCTTTGGATTTCTTCATCAGATATCTCGACCTTGATGATGCGCTTCTCGGCGTCGCAGGTTATGATGTCACCGCTTCTGACAATGCCCAGGACCGACTCGGGATCGGCCGCTTCAGGGGAAATATGCAGCACTATGGTACCGCCTGCTGTGCCGCTCATTCTGCCATCGGATAGACGAAGCATGTCTTGCACACCTTGCGAGGCGAGCTTCCGGGGGATAGGTATGAGGCCGGCCTCAGGCATACCGGGATTGCCAACAGGTCCGATATTTTGAAGAACCAAAACACTGTCGGGGGTGACCTCCAGGTCTGGGTCATCGATACGGAGGGCCATATCTGCTGAGCCTGCAAAAACGACCGCGGGACCCGAGTGCTTGAGAAGTCGACGGTCCTTGGACGCACTCTGCTTCATCACGGCACCGCCCGGGGCAATGTTGCCCCGAAGCACAGCCAAAGCTGAGGCAGGGAACAGGGGGTCGTTGAATGGCTGTAGGCAGTTGACCAAGCTATCTCGAGGAATAGGGGTAAATGGTGTGCTCTCGAGCTCCTCGCCCAGCGTCTTTCCGGTCACTGTCATCGCATCCAGATACAACAGATGCTTCAGCTCATGCAGAAGCGCCAGCATACCACCGGAGTTGTGGAAGTCGTCCATATAGTTCTGCCCGCTGGGCTTCAGATCGACGAGGAGCGGCGTCTTCCTGCCGATCTCGTCGAAGGTGTCGAGCGTGATGGTTCCGGCGACGACAGGGTGGCGCCCGATGATGGCCATCATGTGGACGACGGCGTTGGTGGAGCCACCGATGGCCTGCAGGACCATGATGGCGTTGAGAAACGACTCGCGGGTGAGGAGATCCTGCGGCTTAAGGTTCAGCCTGTGGAGGGAGACGGCGAGGCCTCCCGTCTGCTCGGCGATGCGTAACCTGGCGGAGGAGACGGCCGGGGCGGTGGCACCCTTGAACGGCATCATTCCCAGGCCAACGAGGATGCACGCCATGGTCGACGCGGTGCCCATGACACCACAGGTGCCGCCCTGTTACTGTCAGCGGATGATATACGCCCGAAGATCAAACGGGTGGGCATCACCGTTGGTGCAAGCTCATCATTGATGGCGGAGATTTCCTCGATATCGATTTGACCGGCTCTGTATGCGGCCCAGTTGTTGCGGCAGTCGGTGCAAGCGCCAATCCTCACACCTTTGTGGCTCCCAGGCATCATAGGGCCGGTAACAAGATGCAAAATGGGCTTGTTGGCAGATATCCCGCCCATGAGCTGAGCTGGCGTCGTCTTGTCGCATCCTGCTCGCCGTCAATTCCCATGTACTTTTACTGGTGGCGGTCTCCGCTCCATCGGACTCACTCACCCCCGATAAGTACCACCGCGTCACACGGCTGCGCCTTGATCATCTCCTCCGTGTCCATGCTCATGAGGTTCCGAAGGTACATGCTTGTGGGTGACGCGAAACTCTCATGGACGCTGATGGTCGGAAAGTCGATGGCCAAGCCGCCACTCAGCTGCACGCCGCGCTTCACAGCCTCGATGAGCTGCGGGACGTTGGCGTGGCAGGGGTTGAAGCTCGAGTAGGTGTTGACGATGCCGATGATGGGCCGCGATAGCGCGTCCTCGCTGTAACCAAGGGCCTTGATGAAGACCTTGCGAAGGAAGAGGCTGAAGTGGTTGTCCCCGTACGAGGTCAGCCCTTGCCGCAGGCCGACGCTCGAGTCGATGGGCGTTGAGAGGTCATAGTCTCCCGTTACAGCGGCCTTGCCGTCTTTTGCCGGTGTTATCGACGACGTCTGTTCGCTCATGATGGCAGATGTTGATCGACGAGATGATGTTGCTCGGCCCGTCGAGGATTACAATTCCTCACCTTGTGGTCGGTCGGCAAGGCCGTGCTTCATGTCGGTGCGGGGACTCCGCATGTCGTGATCGTCCCCGTCGGCAATACAGCGGACGAGGGGTCCGGCAGCTTATCTGTGCTGACGGAGTTTCTCCGCCTGTCACCCTAGGTATGACATCGCGGTATTGATTTTCATGTATATCACAATTCGATTCAACTTAAGAATTTGCTTTAGATGCTTCAAAAATGTTGTGCTGCACTCCATCGCTGTGGCCAACCCGTCAGACAACGCTTTATTACAACTTTCCCGCCACAGTCTCTCTCCCTTGTTCCTTTCTAACCATGTTCAACCTTGATGGAAAAGTCGCCCTCGTCATCGGCCTCGGCCAATCGGGTCCGGATGGCTTGAGCATTGGCGCCGCCTGCGCCGTCGCCTTCGCCAAGCAGGGAGCGGTCATCTTCGGTGGTAACCGCACCGTTGAGTAGGCGGCTATGACCAAGGCGGCGATCGAGGTGGCTACACAACCCCCATCAGAATTGGTCCACTATATGAATCTATGAACTAAACGCCATCAAAGTGTAATCGACTCTGTCTTTAACATATCAATCGTTGATTAAAGCAAACTTTGGTTGAATTTTGATCCTAGCCCCATCAAATAACAGCCAAGCTCCTAATAGTAATACAAAATATGCGTTGCACAAAAACAACGCCATTAGTTACAGCAGCACAACTAACGCCTTATATTACCTCATAACACCCCCCCCTAGATTACAGGTAACCCTATTTGTATAGATCTACTTTAGGAAGGAAGCCTCTATAGCCCCGTAAAGGTACGTACTCCCCTAGGGCACATACTACTATAACTCTTGTCAACCTTCTAATTAGGTACATCTTGCTAAAGTCTAGGTAGTTACTGTCTAACTTATCTAGGTAGAGTATTTACAACTAGTCCTTAGCCTTAGCAGGATTTAAACCTGTAGCGTCTATAAAGCTTTTTGACACTAGCTTAAGGGCTATACTATTAAGGTATATAGCGTGAACTAGGCTTATAACTATTATATAGAAATAATGCTATTAGTTATAGTAGCACAACTAATGCCTTATATTACCTTGTGACAATATGTCTACTTATGGACTTTTGTTATTATTATTTATAGACTAAGCCCTTTGAAAAAGTAGCAGAAATTATTATCTGTCTAGCCAGACCCGTTTGCCAGGCCCTTGGCCACAAACTGACACATGTACTCGTCCTCCTCTGTGACCTCAAAGTCAAACCTCGTGACATCCTCCTTAAACGGCCAGAGGTAGGTACTGGTAACCCTTTCGTGAGCATCCAGGTCAGCGTCGTCTTCTTGTGGCTTGTGACATGGGGGAAGGGGGCCGGCGCGCGACTGTATCAGCTTTTACCTGTGATGCTCCGCACTCGCCTGGTATTCCTCAAGCGCCTCGCGGTCTCGGTGGAAGCTCAGCAAGGCGAAGTGGTATCCCTTGCTCTTCTCCACGGGATCCGTGACGGAGGGTCCGCCGACGATCAGGCGGCGGTCTTTGACGCACGGCAGGAACTTGAGCGTCTTGAGCTCGCGGACGAACGTCTCCCTGTGCTCCTCCGAGACGTCTGCACGGAACTTGAAGAGAACTGCGCTTTGGGATCAGTTATCCCGCTCACATGATTTTTGTAAGGGGAGGGGGCAGGGGGGTGGGCAAGGTCAAGGCGAATCAGGTCGGATCTCACCAATATGTACTACTGTCATCTCGAAAAGCTTTTGTTGCGAATGGGAAAGTCGCAGTTCTGTGTGCGTCCGAGGTTGCTTCCAACGGATCGAGTTGCACGTTAAACTCGTTGCTTTGAGGACCGAAGCGGGCAAATCCCGTGAGCCACTTTGGGCAATCCCCACACAGCCGACGGGTTATGTCCGTTTTCCCGCCTGTCGGAGGCAGGTTCTAGGGCGTAATCGGTAACTTGGATGAGAAATACAGGGGCCAGGGTTAGCTTGAGTTAACCGCTACGTGGGAGTCGGATTCGCACAACTATTACCCATTACCAGCCTTGCTGGATATCCAACTTAGATAATGTCATCCAATTGCTATCCAACTACAACGATGGCCCGGATGATCCTTGTGGTTGCTGCTGACTGACATTTTGACTTTATCCAAATGAGGTTTATCCCCTGTCCAAGTTACCGATCACGCTCTTGGTCCCGTACTGATCAATTAGCTGGAAGCCTAACGACTTACCCAGAAACCTCATTGACACTCTGACATGCGGGAGGCAGTATTTGGGATCCATGTCGATATTAACATAGGGGCTTCACGCAGGAGAGGATGTAGCCGATATCAAGGAGCCCTAAGTCACCCCTGCAAGCCATGCGTACGACAGGCTTGGTGAAGTGATCTGTGCTACTTACATAGACAAGGGGCGGCTCTTACACCCTACGGCTGGATACTACTTGAGGGCCGCAGTCCTGTAGGAACAAGATATTTATTACAATAGTGTCACGGTGAATCTGGATTGGTAATCTCTAAGCCAGGTACTTGTCCAGGCTCACAGAAGCCCCAACACGAACTCCATTCATAAGCCTCTGTACATTTGTACAAAACCAACTTCGGAATACTATTCTTTGGCATCGCCCACCTCAGGCTGTGGAACGAGAAGCGTGTCGTGTCTTTCTATGAGCGCGAACGAACTGCAGCCGTGGAGGTAAGTGCGAATTGCAGTTGGCTCATAGTGGTAAGCGTACTACTGATATGATTTTTTTTTCAAGACGCATGGTGGCAAACTGAACAAGACTGGCCCAAAGGTCCTTGTGTCGACTAGGAATGGTCACAAGTACTGATATGGCGGGGATCTCCGGATACCATAACATTCCTTGGAGGCGGACCTCCCAGGTCTCGTCAAGTTTCGATCTAGAGGGCAATACACATAAGCTCTGTGAGTGGGCGGATCAGAGGCTTTGTGCACGAAGGTCTCGCTCCTTCAGTAGACGGTACGGACTCCCAGAAGGTGGCTGTGGTCAAAGAGGTTACACAGGCCAAGACACGCCAGCTATTGACCAGAATCTCATCTTTTAGCCAAGGAAGACGAACATTCAGAAGCCCAATCATGATGTCAGGGAGCGGATACCTTTTTGTTGAGAGCCATTCGAGTGTACATTACTACTGAGCTGATTTTTCGCTGCGATGGCGAACTAGATTTGACCCGATGTTTGGTTTTGTCGCCTACCATCAAGAACAAGCGGACCAAATGTCACTTGGGTGCAGTCGAGCATGCTCTGGATATTGGGCGGAATCAAAAGCACTGCATGACGCCGGAGGTAAAGATCTCGGGGGGTTGCATTCCAAACAAACTGGAGACGGACATTTTGTCCCATCCTGAATGCAGTAGATGCAGGGGACTGCTGTCTCAGGAAAGCTAACCGTTATCAGCCCCACTAAGGGATCTATGTCTCCATGTATACCAGCATACCGGGCCGAGATAAGCCACTCCGAAAGTCGTGCCCCGGGTCTTTGCGTCAACAACATCACTTCCCCGCATTCTCTGCTCGTCGCTGCCGTATGCTGCGTCTTGGTATTCATCATCGTTTGATTAAACTCCATCACTGAAAAACAAGTATAGTTTGACCATGACTGCCAAGCGTCTCGCAGATAAGTCTCAACGCACCACCGATCCTGATGACGGATGGGTTCATTTCAGTGCCAGCGAGCAACATGCTGCTACTCCCGCCGACGTTGAGTCTATGCCGGAGCGCATTATAAAGATCACTGCCGATGAAAATGATCTCACAAAGTTCTACAACATCAAGTTCTCTCCTACCAGATCCCAGCGCCTTGAGAGATTCTACAATGAGGAGCTCGAAAGCCTGTTCAAGGCGCCGTTCGATACGTACAGCCAAGAAGACAAGGTTGACTTCTTACTTCTTCGAAACTATCTGAGAAAGAACATTCGCGTCTTGCTTCTGGACCGCAAACGCGATGAGCAAGTGAAGCCGATACTCCCATTTGTTCAGGCTCTGATCGACATTTGCGAGGCTCGCCAAAACATGGTCCCCGTTGATAGCAAGAAGACAGCCATGATATTGAATGAGACAGTCAAGAAAATAGTGACAACGACAAAGGCAATCCAATCCAATGAGACAAAAGCTAGCGACTCAACCTTCTCGCGGGCCATGAGCACCATCGATCAGATCCGAGGTCACCTCGATGAGTTTTATGGGTTCTACGCCCCGTATGACCCTTTGTTTCCCTGGTGGTGTTCTGTGCCCAAGCAGCAACTCGACGAGGCCTTAATTGACATCAAATTCGCAATCGACGCCCGGCTTACGCAAAAGAACGGGCCCGGGTCCATTCGCGCCGCAGTCGAACCAATCGGGAGAGAGGGCCTCCTAAACGAGCTTGAGGCGGAGATGATTCCCTATACGCCAGAAGAGCTCCTCAAGTTGGCCCAGGAACAGTACCTTTGGTGCGAGAAGGAGATGAAAAAGGCTTCACGCAGCCTTTCGAATAAAAGTGTGGGCTCCGTTCAACTAGATATGGATGGAAATGGGGATACATTAGGGTAAGTGAAGCCGGACTCATGCCTGAGTAAGGAATGACATCCATCTAGTCTGGAAGCTGCCGGTACCGACTTTGGCGATGATTGGAAGGCCGCCATGGAGTATGTCAAGAATAGCTACGTGGAGCCTGGACAACAGCCGGAAATGGTCCGCCAGCTAGCTCTTGAGGGCATCGCTTTCGTCAAGAAGCACGACCTAGTCACAGTGCCAGAGTTAGCCGAGACCTGGCGCATGTTCATGATCTCGGCAGAGCAGCAAAAGGAGTCGCCGTTCTTTCTCGGTGGCCCGTCCTTCTGGGTTTCGTATCCGACCCCCACCATGGATCACGACCTGAAGATGATGGTGATGCGCGGCAACAATCCGCACTTCTCTCGTGCCACGGCCTTCCACGAGCTCATTCCCGGGCATCGGCTCCAGCTCTTCATGGGCAAGCGCCACCACCCTTACCGAGAGCTTTTTTCCACACCATTCTTCGTCGAAGGCTGGGCCATGTACTGGGAGTATGTCTTTTGGAACAGGGGCGATTTCTTTGTGAGTGCGGAGGACAAGATCGGCACTCTGTTCTGGCGCATGCACCGCTGCGCGAGGATCATCTTCTCCCTCAAGTACCACTTGGGAGAAATGACGCCCCAGCAGTGTGTCGACATGCTGGTCGACTGGGTCGGCCACGAGCGGTCCAACGCCGAGGGCGAGGTCACCCGATCGTTCGGCGGCGACTACTCCCCATTGTATCAGGCCGGGTATATGCTGGGCGCATTGCAGCTGCAAGGCCTGCGGGAGGAGATTTTGACAAAGGGCCTCATGGGCGAGAAGGAGCTTCACGACAGGATCTTGAAGGCAAACACGATGCCCATTGAGCTACTCCGGGCATTGCTCCTTAACCAAAGTCTTACTCCGGAGCAAACCTCCAAGTGGAGATTCTACGAATGAGGCCACCATAACTACAACATCCTCAACTATGCGGTGCTCATCATTAGTCGAAATAAACTCGCCAGATAAAACGTGTATCAAAAATTGAACAGATAAAAAGCTGACCACTTTAGTCTGCAGCCATGCAAGCTCACGCGTGCCGCTATAGCCTATGTATCACGTGTCGCAATATACATGTACCAGGTGAATAGCACTATTAGACCGCTCATGGGAGCCTAGAGCGACTACATTCCATCAATAGCCTATTGATAGCTAAAAATGACTCTGTTTCAAACAACTTAAGGTTACCATTCTCCAATCAACGACGAAATCCATATCGTGTTTCCCCAGAAGTAAGAAGAAGGATTTGGTTGATTACTCACCTCTTCACAGCAGGAATTCCGATTGCAGCATTGATCTCACCTGATCAGGTATCCTGTAACGAAAAAGGGCATTTTGGGGCGGATTTACCCGAAAGCTTGGTCATTAGCACATTGCTCCATAGCGAGTCCTTTCCTGACGAGTGCGGCTATTTGGCTATATCTAGCTGCTTTTGGTAAGGGTGTCTTTGCTCCACAGGTCAGATAACATTTTGCCTACGGCCAGATAGCCGTACCCTTTCCGGGCAATCTGTTTTAGTAGTATAATTTGGCATCTGAGGCTGAAATTCGATACCCGGCTAGTTCTCACGCAAGACTGTTGACGTCATCTAACAACAAAGGTCGAAATTGATACCGTGTTTATATGTATCCCCCAGTATCCACTAAAGAATTTCCAATTAGGAGAAGAGGCAGACTCGCCTCCGTCTCACGAGGCCACCACCGTTTCCAATATGGTCGAACCAAGCAAAAGCCAGATGGCGCACTTCCAGGCTATCCCTTGGGTCGCCGAAGAGCTCTCAGAGCCAGACCTTATCATCCGAGAGCCCGCCAGCCGTGTCTTCGATCCCGACCTCCGAGCATTCGAGTTTTGGAGCTCCACATTGCATAGCTCTACAACAGTCCCCTTCTTTGTTGGCGCCTACCACCTACCACCTGAGTCGGATACGCAAACCCCGAACGCGGAAGATGCAGACGATCGAACAATCGGCCCGCAAATCGTCACAAGAGCCCGGTTCTTTCTGAGTTTGGGCCGCGGAGTAAGCACCATAAATAAGAATCTATGCCATGGCGGCATGGTTGCAGCCATCTTCGACGAATGTGCTGGGGCCATCTGCTGGGCTAACAAGGCGCATGGGTTCTTGGAGTTTCTGCCTCAGGTGACACAGAGTCTCTATATAAGCTACCTAAAACCAGTTCCGACCATGTCGACAATAGCCGTCACGGCTTTGCTAGAAACGAAAGACGGTATTAAGCTAGTTGTTGACTTGATGCTGCAGGACAAGACGGGGACTGTGCTAGCAAAAGCAGAGGCTGTATTCATATCGATTAAGAAGCGGAAGAAAGGGGGAAATGAGAAGCTGTAGTTAGTGGATGATATTGGAACGGGGCGGGGCAATCAGGTCAAGTGTTACTGATAGACGGCCGGAATCACTTCAGCTTATACTAATCAGGGGATATAAGGGTCAGCAGCTTAGGACACAGATATACAATTTAACAACAAACTTAGGACAGGATTTTCCCGCTTATCTTGCTATAATCAGAGGACAGCCTTTCTATAATTGACCTTTGGTTGAAATAACACAAATAACACAAGAACCTCAGGAGCGTTTACTCTTTCGATCAGCCTTTGGCCATACTTTGATTAGAGCGACTATCTGCCCTGACCAAAGTATTCCACGGGACTCATTGGGGGAAGCGTCTTGTGTTGCCTTAGTAGGTTTCAGTGTTTCTACCTAGATCATTGCACTGCATAGGTCCCCGTCTACCCTACACCCTTTCAATAGTAATCTGACAAGAGCATTTCTGTCACACAACGATCTCATGTGCTGGTTCGGATGGTTACTTCCGTACGAGAACCAATATTTCACCCAAAAGATTTGGCGGCCTGGATGATCTCTCGACTAAGGCTCCGCTCAGCTCGCGTACTTGTGGAGGGACATAGCACAAGCTCATGACTGGCATCTATGGTTGACATAGGACCAGTCTGACCACATTCCTCACAACCAGCCTAACAGCCCTCCATGAGGATATGCTTCAGGTCGACCAAGCAATCCGCTAACTGGTCTGATGTTTTCGCTACCGAACTTGTTTGTTGGGCTCGCAACACGGAACCCGAGCAGGAAGCACTAACACGCATGTTTCCGGAAATACAACTGGAAAGAAAAAGAAACCACAAGAAAAGGGAAAGAAAGGGGGAGATACAGCCTAAAAAAAGACCACACTTGTCGAGGATCAAAATCCTGGAACGGGGATTGACCGGCGGAATTCCGGCTAGGGGTGGCGCAGTTACATGTACGAGCTTTACCTATCGAAGTTGATTGAAGTGCCCTCGGCCCTAGAGGAAGACATCCCGATAGGGCATGAACCAACGAGGGAAAGGCGAGGATCCGGCATGTCGGCACCTGTTGAGACACAACAAAAAGCCACAGCATCACAAAGCCGTTTGGTTGGGCGCCATAGGATTCTTTCGCTCGACGCCTGGACTGCCTCCAAGATGAAGTGGCGTCTAACTGCCGTCTCAGGCCCGCTTAGCGTCATCGGTTGGCGTCATTCAACCCGGGCTCGAGATTCGTTATGGGCTAAGGGGTCAGGCAAAATAGCCATCGAAAAGGATCGTTAAAGACGATTTAAATGCTCGATTCCTCCCTTTGTTTCGTTTTTCAAACCAGAGCCTCAAGCATCTCAGTCGACTTTCATTACCGGATCAACACACTCGTTTACCAGTATCATTCTCTTCAACTACAAACATACAATTTTTTCGAGACTTCCAACTTGTTGATAAACACGAAAACAATTCCGAAAAAGAACAAGCAATTATAAAAATGTCCTACAGACTTGTCGCTTCTGTCGCTGTCCTTGCGACCACCGTCCTGGCCAAGACGGACCTCGCCGGCTGTGTATCCTCCGACTCGGTCGTCACCCCCACCCAGGGCGGCACTCCCTATGCGACCGTCGTCTGGTACGTCCCCGGCACCGGCGAGATCTGCGCCGCCCTCGACTGCGGCGGCGGCCGCGCCCCTCCCAGGACTGATGTCCCCGGATGCATCGGGTACAAGGGCACCGCATCGTACTCGCCTTCGTTCCTTCCGATGGCGACCAGCGACGCGGCTTACGCCCAGCCCACGCGGCCGTCCGTCATCACGTCGGCTCCGGAGAGCGCCATCCCCACCGTCTCCGATACTGCTGCCGCAATCGAGACCAAGCCAAGCGAGACCGATCTGGTTGAGAGCGAGTGTACCACCGAGGTCTCGACTTCGGCTGCGCCAGCTGTCACCGATGTCGTCTCTCCTCCTGCTGGGCTGAACGCGACGGCCTCTTTCCTGATGACTACCCCCAAGACGGCCGCTAGCCCCCAGACTTCCATCTTGAGCAACGGATCCGCTCCCACCTCGGCCATTACCAGACCCAGTTCTGCGGCTCCATTTGGGGCGTCGCGCGAAGTATTCGGCCTGATTGCCGGCATGGCTATCGCAGCGGTTTTGTTGTAAAGGCTCTTTATTCGGACGTTAAGGGGGAGGAATTTGTGGTCTATCCGTAGACAGTCTAATAACAGTGCATTAATACACTTCAATTTGCTAAATTTCTCCCTCCCGTTTAAACGGTTCCGCCCTTGTAAATGTCTGGAACTCTCTCCAACAGCTTTCCAATTTCCTGGTCGGCATTGCTAGACTCCCACCCGCCCTCGAGGCCGTTGCTTCGTCCCGCCTGCACTCGGAATCCGTAGACGTTGGTCCACGACCACGCCTCGATCTTGTCTGTCCGGGGCTTGATCTCAAACGTAACCCAGCATAGGGCGCTTTGGTCGGAGACGACGTCGACGCGGCCGCCGCAGAACCGGATGTCTGTGCCGAGGCCGCTCTGGTTCAGTGCCTTGAGTTGGTACAGCACGCCCGCGGTGGCGGCTTCGTGGTTCGGGAGGCTGCTGATGCCGCCGAGGGCGAAGCTCGTGAAGTTGGTGAGGTAGAAGGAGGCTAATGTATCAGCGACGCCCTCTAACGGCGCGGAAGCGTTCCCGCCTTGTTCGGTGGCGAGGCCGTAGGCCATCATTGCGGCTTGCGCGGCTTCCTTGATGTTCACCATCGGATATTTGGATGAGAAGGCATGGGCGACTTCGAATCTTCGAGGCTTCTTCTGGGCATAGCCGGGCTTCTTGTAGGTAAAATAATATGGCGGACAGGGACCCCGCAGTTGTGGAATACCTAATTTCCTTTCTCCACCCACGTAACCAAAGTCCCTTTCTTCCAAAACCTTGTGCTGTGTTGATGATCGGGCATGACATTCATACTGTGTTTTTCCAACTGTATTAGATTATCACTGTGTACCTGTGCAACCTGAAAAGGAACCGTCTGATATTCGTATTTTAGTAGGGAAAAAGTCCCATCCAGTATGACTCGTGCAATGCCATTTCGTCCTAAGAAAGGTTGATGTCCTCTGCTTGGACTTTGTGTGCTTAGCATTTAAATTCAGCGCCGGGAGTAATTACAAAGTGACATCCATGACTTGTGCTCGTCCCAAAACCAATGTCCCCGTGTCATGGACTAAGATATTGCGGGCCCCCAGGTAAATGCAGGGATCAAGAGTTTCTCGGTTTCTGAGTTTCCGGACGGGACCCGTTGCGTGCCCAGCATAACCTAGCTAACTGATAAATACTTTATTCTGTTAAATGCAAACTGTTGAATCCGCAGACTACATACATCATGTTAATATCCCGCTCCGACCGAGCCGGTATATTGACGGGCCATCCACAACGGCCTATCCAAGACTGCCGATGTGTCCATCGTCAAGATGCCGATGCGCTTGTATGGGTGTGCTCATAGTCCGGGATTAGCAAGTTTAACTCAAACTCCAGACAGATTCGCAAATATTGATAGTATAACCAAGACGCGAGGTTTGTGAGAGATTGCCTTTGGGAGTCTATTGTAACCTGACCTGCTTTTTGAAATTAGTCAACCATTCGGCAATATCTGCCGGAGTCTGGTTCCATGGATCGTCACTGGAACGACATTCGGTTAGCAGAGTAATATAATCAAACGCTCTTTCCCAGAGGTTTCCATCCACGCAACTTCACTTACTCGTTGTAGAGTATCCAGCGAGCCTGGTACCTTATCTCGTCGTCCGTCGATACTTGTTTGTTTGGATTGTTGGGCGACATCGTGCTCGCCACGAACCGCGAAAGCTCCCGCGCGAGGCGGCCGTATCGATTCGGGTCGTTGAGGAAGAACGGTATGCCCTTGCCCCTTGGTCGCTCGCTCCATCGCAACGAGAAACCAGACCCGACAAAGATCGTTTTGCTTGTCTCCAGTCGCGAATAAAAGTCTTGCGGAGCCGTTGATGGACTGTTGAAAAAGTGGCTACCGGGGATCTCCGGACCGGCTGGTTTTGAATATGTTGCCCGCGCCAAGATGCCCGCTATCCCAAACTCGGCGGCCGTCCTTTCGTCCCCGCCGCCGGGAGCCACCAGTTTTTCGGATTATAGTCGTCCATCGTTTGTTATCCCTAATCGGTTTTCAGAGTCTGAACCTTGTTGACATGAATACCAAGGCTCCTAAGGAAGATCGACCGGTCGACGATAAACAGGACATGCGTTTAGTCAAGGTGAAAACTGCACGCCAGAGTATTGAATGCAAGTGGAGCTATCGAGGGACATGTCAATTTAGGGCAGAAATCTGACATGGTATTCCCTTCGCCGTTAACAACCCACCAATCAACTAGAAAGCGATTCAGAAGTCATCAACTCTAGTGCTGTATCGTTTATATTCCTCCGAGTTCGGACCGTCAGTTTGATTGACTTGTTGACATTCAACACAACGAATTTTTAGTATAGCGAACCGCCAGTGATTAACAAAGCTTCGTGACAACGCTGGAAATGTAACTGAAAGGTAAGATATCAAATCAAGATTGACATGCCTGACCCGGCGAATTAGAAAATAAACTCCAGGCAAGGGGTGTCTGATATTACAAGTACAAAGACTGCAGATGTCACAGAAAACATTCGTTTCTTGAAGCCAATATTTACACCCAAATGAAAAACATGCCCAGGATTCCCATTTTATGAAGATGAGGTCGACAATCGTCCGGTAATTGTACTATGTAGAAGTGTGCGTGTTTGACGGCAACAGACCCATTGGCAATGATGCTATCTATCTCAAGTCGTAAAGGCCTAGACTAGAGCAAGCACGAAGTCCGGGGTCGTTCACTTATTGGTCTCTGTCTGGTTCCCAATAACCTCAAAGTCATGCCTCCAGATGTCCCAGTGATCGCTCTTGGCAGGATCTCCAAACGGAGATAGAGCAGCGATACGCATCCTAGAATTCATCAGTAAGAGGCAGGAAACAATAGGTCGATCAACTTAGAGACGTGACTTACGAGTACTTTCCAGGTTGGATCTTATGGCCGTCAGCGAAGCGTCCCAGCCACCACGCCTGATACGGAGAATAGTTGTAGTCATCACGGGACAACTCAGTCAACGGGCCCCTGACGAGGTCGAACTCGTCATGGGAGTCCGGATCAAAATACACCGTATGTCTTTCGTTATCCTTATCTGACGTCAGACCAGAAAAGAAAAGCGGTTAATATAGGTGTTCTCAGGAAATGCAAGCATACCCAGGTAGCCGCCATGCCGATGAAGCCGCCCATTCCGGGAACGGGCGGGTATGTCCCCCAGCTTTTCTCCTCCCAACCAGCCTCGAAAATGTCCCAGCGTAAGATTTGGGCGCCATAACGAAGCCGAACTTGGAGCCTCGGGAAGTCTTGCTCGTAGACCGAAAGGTTAAATGTGAAGCTGCTAGCCTGTCAGAAAGCCCCACCTCCTAGTAAGCCTGCGAGAAGCCACTCACTTGGACTTGTATACGATGGGCATCGCGTCTCGTCCTGAGTATATGCTAGGACTGCCTTCGACGAACATTTTCCTAAAGTTCTTTCGAACGTCAGACGCAACACCCATATACGGCACGGCCAGCTCTTCCCCGTTAGACCCATGGATGAGGACCTTGCCGCTGTAGAGAGGCATCGCTGAGGCATTGAGGCCTTTGGGAGGCGCAAAGGTAAACCTGCAGGAGAGAATCAGTCCAGAAATTATAGTAACTGGGTGAAAGAGAACCAACTTCGCCATCTTGGTCTCGCCGGGGCCAACCGTAAATTCACCCTCAGGGAAGGTCACGTTAGGAACCGGCACCACGTCCATCGGGGTAAACTCCATGTACTCAGGACCCATCTTTAGGGACGCCGCGGCTGTGTTGTCCAAAACCTCGTAGCCGCCAGCAGCTTGGAGGCAAAATTTATACGTGACGGACCCCATGCAGTTGTTTGTAATGTTGACAGAGTGAGTAGGCACAAAGTTGACTGTGTCGTTGAGCGCAAACTTGGCGAAGGACAGCTCCGACTTGTAGTTCAGGACCTTGGTAGCGTTCACCAGTCCGTTTCCGAGCTGGAAGACGGGGGCCCAGGTACCGTAGTCCGTCATATTGTTGCCGTCGTTCCAGCGGGCGGAGTCGCAGCTCGACAGGATACGGGCGGAAAGCCTCTTGCCGAACTCGGGGCCGTGAGTCGCCCGGCCGCCGTATTTGCTGATGTAAAGAGCAGCGATGCCAGCCACATAAGGCGTTGCCATCGATGTCCCCGACATGAGGCCATATTTTCTGCCTGGCAGGGTTGAGTAAATGTTGGACCCCGGCGCGGCAACGTCCGGCTTGATCTGGAGGTCGTAAAGCCCGCCCATCGAGGTGAACTTTGAACTGACAACAGCGGGGTTCTTGAGGTTAACGAATGACGTGTGTGACTCGTCAAAGAACCTGGCCGTGACGTTGGCTCCCTCCTTCAAAGCGGCGAGGATCTGGACGCCCGCGCCTCGGTCCGATATGCCCTCGACTCTAGAGGTGCTGTAATCCCCCTCCAGGGGGTATAAGTTGTCATCATTGAAAAGCAGCACATATTCCGCTCCGGCGGAGTGAAGCGCGTATCTCTTTGTGGCACCGTTGCATCCTCCCCGGGGGGCGAGAACCAGAGCACCGGACAGGTTTCGCGAATCTGGCCCCAGGAAGCGGCAACCGACTGTAACGTCATAGGGGTCGAACGAGAGTGCAGTGACGGGTAGACCCGAAGAGTTCATGTTGATAGGGAAAGGGTGGACGAGACTCCCGTGGAAGAATCCAAACCTAGTCGTGTTGACGTCGCCGTTCTTGTACTCGAACGTCACGTCGAAAGGCATTCCGGGAACAGACTCGGGCTCAGATGAGGCCACCGAGAGCACATTTCTCCCGGACTGGCCGTTGTCAGCAAGAAAAGCACCGCCGGCGCCGTCGTTGCCTGCGGAGATGGTGACGACAAGGCCTCTGTCCACTAAACGTGAAGCTATCTCCGCCCAAGCATTGTTGGAGAAGCCCCCCCGGCCTCCGACTGATGAGGTTATGATGTCGGCCTGGAGCGTAGTTAGAAGACTGGCTCGTCTTACCGAGTTTCTTGAGTGTTTGGACGTACACCATCATCGTAGGCCATCAGAAAGGCCTCAATGAGCGTTTCTTCATCTGTGCCGCCGCTCTGGAACATAAATGTCAGCCCTGGTAGATTGTTTGGGAAAGGCGGCCTACATCTCCAGCACCAAACACCTTGTAGGAAAGGATGCTTGCTGAAGGGGCGACGCCTTGCCAGCTGTACTTATATCAGCTGCAAGAACTGTAATAAAAGACATTGAGTAGAAGCGAAGGGGTATCCAAGGAGATACCTGTCTGACTTTCCGGCGACGATGCCTGTCACATGCGTACCGTGCCCGATGTCGCTTTCTTCGTATGGATCCTTGTCAGGTCTCTTTTCGTATCCCTCAACAGGCCACGCTGTAGTATAGATCAGACAGTTTCCTTTGGCATTTCAATCTTAGCTCTTACCCGAACCCCCTACAAGATCGTAGCCGCCGATAACTTTGAAGCCCTCACCGAATCCTCCGCCCAGCTGTGTGGGGTATTAGAGAAGATTGCCCCGTTCAAGGGAACAATGGCTTACAGCGGGATGATTATAATCCACGCCAGAGTCAACAATGGCGACCTTGACTCCCTGGCCAAGGACACCCTCCTCGTGGAGTTTAGCCACGCCCGTGATGCCGTGGATGGTGTAATTCGCCGCGGATACATCCCCAGTGTACGTGCGACCCTTGTTGGCAATGGCCATCTGGACTGGTCTCGACGGCCACACATTGCGTGCACCATAAAGGAGCTGAAGTTCTTCCGCGGTTTTGCCTGTGGCCTCGATACTGACTCCTGTGAACACGTCGCTGTGGAATGTCTTGTACACCTTGTCTCCCGAAATGCCAGGGAAACCAGAGCTGAGCTGGCTCAACCCCAAGCCCTGTGCCGTCTCCAATGTCAACGATTCTCTCCAGCGTTTTTATCAATGGCACACGTACCTTTGGAAGCTCCAAGATGAATCGTCTGGATCCTGGCTGCTGTTTCTCCTGTGAACGTGTTGCTGTCTGCCCGAATCTAGCTAGGCTAACACCCGTCAAGAAGAGTATTGGGATAGCGTTTCTCAGCAGCATAGTCACCTATTCCAGCGCAGTCCTTATTCGATGATGGATAAGGTATGAAGGAGGGAGATGGGTTAAAATCTTGGGAATTCGTCGTCTTAATATGGAACGCAAGAAGCCTGGAACCTTGCCTCAATGGATGATTCTGTACCAACATGCTCATGCGCCATGCCGGCCATGAGGGAGCCTGCATCCCCGACACTGTTCAAGGCCTATAACATCGCAAACAAAAAAGGCCCGCACATCCAGCAAGCGGCCCGTAGACGGAACTCCAAGCGTTCGGTTATTAGCAGCGTCGGCTTTGAGATTTGCATGATTGGGACCCAGCCAGGTCAAAAAGGTGCCCAGGAGCAAACAATTTGCTTCCTGTGTATTTATGCTTCAATCTTCCATCTCAGGGCCCCAATTCACATGACGAATGAGGAGAATGTGATCTCTCGAATCGCCTGAACCAGAGGTTGGCAGCTGGGTCCGAGCAATGCTGTGACTTAAAACTTATGTCCTACTCTCATGTTACACCGTAATCTCAAAGAAGTGGGAAGCCGTGAGCTGTCCGCATGCGATGCCGGGGGTCATGACACCGACGGAAAACATACGCTGATGATTATTCTCAAAAGCATAAGTCTTTCCGTAAGTTTTGATATGCTCTGAAAAGGGCCGAGTTGCTGGAAATGGATGGGAGCTACCCTGCAGACTGATATCAGGAAACCGGCAGACGACAGTTGGCGGAATCCTGCGTTTATAGAACAAGCCCGAGAACCAGCCGGAGTGAGATCCTAGATCCCGTAAGGGGCATGCGGGATTGGATCACACCCGCTTGATCGAGCGTTCTATATATACACCGGTGACACACACTTGCACTTGTGCGACGTCCAATCGTTCGTTGATACCTCATAGAAGAACATGGCAGTGGATAGAGACACGAGGATATGACTTGAACCCGCTCGCTCTCGCTGTTCCACAGCAGAACGCTGCCGTCCAGCCCCCCCTCGGCTCATGACAAACCCCCGGCGCCCATAACAGAACACGCGAGGCCTCGTGGGATCTCAAGTCAGAGTTCAGAGCGGCTGTGACAGCAAACAGGGTACAGTCTAGCCGACGTGTCAGTGCGAAGTCACTTGGTGCCTCAAATAGATTAAGATATCATGACACAAGAACACAAACATGGCTTTCTATTTCTTAGATCGCAAGCCTTTGAGCTTTCCCAGCAGCTTGCCTATTTTGGCCTTGAGCACTGGACTGGGGCCCTCATCGGCGCCTACTAGTCTACGAACTAGGATATTGTACATGCCGCCGAAAGCGAGCGCAATTGCTGTCGACGTGAAGATGATGACGTTGTATGGCATGCTGAAGTCCGGCGTCGGGAGATTCAGCAGCAGAGTGGTTGTCCGAGTACTTTGCGTACGTGGGCTCAAGGTGGTAATGACAGCAGCAGCAATGTCGAAGCCGCGGTTGGCGTCAGGGGGGTATTCGGTGTAGCGAAGAATTGACTTTTCAAAGTCATAGGTAAGGAAGACGGTTGATGCAGGAGGGATGCGCATGCGTAACTCGAGTTGCGTGCCTCTGGCACGGTCGACAGCGGGACGATAGTAAATGTCCTCGATGATGGATGGCTGTGAGCCCGAAGATCCCTCGATACGGGCGTTCAGAGTGTGTAGATACACCCTCATGAACCAGGGCAGCGACTCCATATAGATGAACTCGACCTCGGTATCCTTGCTCGGGTTCGTCAGAATGGCCTGCATGCCACCATGCTCTTGGCCGTATCCGGTAAAACTGCGCTCGGCATAGATGAGAGGTGTAGAGGGCTCGACGAGCTCCTTTATAGGATCCTGGCCTTCCATGGCCTCAAGAGGCAGGACAATTTCGAGTTCTGCCTCTGATCCGATCGTGAAACATCTCGATACACCGTTCGGGTTGAGAATTTCTGTAGCTCCGCCAGAGGCGTAGACACTTCTTGAATGGGGCACCTCGATACACACAGGGGGCATGTCCTCGTCTGTCAGAGGGCATGTTCCCTTGACAAACTTGCCAAACACCTGAGAAAGAGACCAATCTTGACCGGTGGTGAGGCCGACCGGGTAACATGTGTCATCGGAGTGATAGGGCTTTGAGGTGTCGCACTTCAGCTCATGCGCGGGCGGTGGGCGAGGAATCGGGTTATCTCTCGGACGCTTGGACCGGTCAATGTCCAGAACCATGTCGATAGTCTGTTCGATTTGCAGACTACACTCCTCACCATCTGGGCACACTGGCTTGATGTCAATGGCCATGCTCTGGAAGGAGGAATCGAAGAGCTTGTGACCGTCAAGGAGACTCGAAATGCCAGCCTTTCCCTTGCAGGGGAGCAGCTTAAGAAAAGGTGTCAGATTCTCTGTGCAGACAACCTCTTTCGGAAGGACGCCGTGTAGGAGCTGCATGTTCGGGATGGAGGCCTCGGGATGGTGACCCTCTGGTTGGAAAGACATGACGGGTCGGGTGGTTCGGGTTCCGTCGACGAAGTTGAGCGATGCGCAGAAGAGACCCGAGAGGGCATTGGTGAGGGTCAGCCACTTCTGATCAGCCCTGCATATTTGTCAGTCGCAATTGCGCGGTAAGCGGGGGGAACGCCATACTCTTCGTCCGTCTCAGCCTCGAGCCATGCCCACAGTTCCACGCCCGTTCCGCCCTCGCGCTGACCATCCCACGGCCGGCTTCCCCAGCTTTCAGCGTCCCATCGCCCCAGGCTAAACCTCAGATGTAATTCTCGCGTGCCGGCATATTGTAGAATCTGACCGAGAGAACGGGGGAAGTATCGGAAGTTTTGCGACTCGAAATCGGACAGCGACGTGTTGGACCGGAAATTGAAACTCGCAAGCAATGAGGAAAGGGGTAGCGGACGGAGGTTGAGCTGCTCGTGGTAATCCGCAGCTAGGCCGAAGGACGCCAGGCAGGAAAAGAGAACGATGGCCAGAAACTGGCGCATCTTGAGAAGAGGAATCACAGCGCAAAAGGAGAACGAAAGTGACGTCTGCTTCTTTCTTTCTTCTCTACATAGCAGCGCATGGATGTGGCCTGGAGTAGAAGTCGTGGTCGTGAAGGTGGTCGCTTGGAGGGACATGGGAGGCGGTGGACTCCGGCAGAACGACCCTTACGTAACCAAAATCTTTTGGCTTGCCAAAGTCGCACCCTTGGGCAGCTCTCCACATTCCGCCCGTGGTCCACCTTCGATCTGGTCTGCTGCTCCATCCCGCGCAGCGCTTTCTTCCCCAGCCCGAGATTTGGAGAGAGATTCTTTACCCCCAAACCAAAAACACCCAATTTGCCCCACGAAGATATCGTCGATACACAGCACAGCACGACAACCTCCACGAACACTACCGCATACCACACGCCATGGCTGCAGAACAGAGAAAGCTGCTCGAGCAGCTGATGGGTGGCTCGGCCAGCACCCGCGCTGCCTCGCTTTCCATGACCGACCCCAAAGTTTGCAGATCTTTCCTCGTCGGCACATGTCCTCACGACCTCTTCACAAATACCAAGCAGGACCTGGGCCCCTGTCCAAAGCAGCACTCTGAGGCGCTCAAGGCCGAGTACGAGGGCCTCTCGGACAAGGAGAAGCAAAAGTATGGATTCGAGTACGACTACATGCGCGACCTTCAGAAGTATATCGACGACTGCAACAGGAGGATAGACTCGGCTCAGCGCAGGCTCGAGAAGACCCCTGACGAGATCCGTCAAACAAATGCTCTGGTATGTTGCCACAGCAATCACGACTTTCCAACGCATCTGACTAACTCTCTGCAGTTGAAAAGCATATCAGAACTCTCCTCTACTATCCACAACGGCACCCTCGAAGTCGAGATCCTGGGTGAAATGGGCGAAGTGTCCCGCGCCATTGACGAATTCTACCGGGTACGACAAGCGCAGCAGACCAAGCTTGATCGCGAGAAGGAGCTCAAGGCGCTCTCTGATACCTCGGGCCCGTCTGGCCACCAGAAGCTGCAGGTCTGCGACGTGTGCGGCGCCTACCTTAGCAGGCTGGACAACGATCGCCGCCTAGCGGACCACTTTTACGGAAAGATGCACTTGGGGTACGCGCAGATGCGCAAGACTTTCGACGCGTTCCCGAAGGAGATGCGTCATCGCCAGCGGGCGCCGATCGAAGACGACGGCATGGGGTCCGGCGGCCCCAGGGGGCCCAGAAGTGGCGGCGGCTACCGGGGTCGCGGAGGCAGAGGATACCGTGGCGGATGGTAGGCCGATTCGGAGAGAAAACGAGGCCACGACCGGACGACAACGTAAACAAACGGGGTCTGCCGAAACATCGCCCACCCCCAAGCGCAGATCGAAGTATTGTCGCTGCGCCTGCTCGGATACCAATCTCGTCTGAGGAATGTTGAAAGACAGACCCCGAATGGCACAACCGCCCCGGTGGACATGTACGCCACGGTTCGCAGGAGCAAGGACGTGATTCTCAGCATCTATTCAACAGAATGCAAAACGTGGGTGACGAACCACTGGAGTTCTGTTTGCTTCATACTAAGTCTTTTAGGCCTCGATTCCGGCATCAGAGGACGGCTCGCGCTAGAGGGGGGAGGAGAATGCGCATAATTGAAGGAAAACCCCGAGATGAGAATAAATCTGTCGAGCTTGATGCCTTGAGCGACAATGACAGCGAGTCCCGGACAACTTTCATATATTTCTTGTGCTGGTAACGGGGCCTTCTACAATGTTCAATATCCAAAGTGCGCCGTCTGGAACGGGACCATGCTCTAAGAAGCGGGCTCTAAGAAGCGGGCTATAATGAACCAAAAAAAAAGTCCTGCTCGTTTTTTTCTTTTCTTTGTCCACAACAGTGTCCAAAAGATGCATGGTCGCTGTTTCGTGATCCAATCCCATGCCCTGTTCATGTGACTCGTCAAGCCGCAGCGAGAAAGGAAAAAAAAGGAAGGAATAAAAATTCATTCCGTAGCGTTCGCGCCGCTCTTGAGTTTGGCGTCGAAGGCCTCCATCTCGTCGTCCCATCGGCCGAGGGGCGACAGCATGGGCAGCGACGCGTCGTCGGTCGTGGACTTCTTGCCGGGCAGAGCGGGGAACTCCTCGGTGCTGATGACGGGTGCAGGCGTGGCGGGTTTGACGCCGTCGCCGCCGTTGGACGCGGCAGGATCGCGCTCGTGCTCGTTGGCAAACCCACCACCCCGGCCACCGCGTCCGTTTCCCCGCCCTAGACCACCACGGCCCCTACCGCGGCCGCGGCCACCGCCCCCCTCCGCTCTTCGCCGGGGCCGGCGCTGGCATGCCGATCGCCAGCGTCGTCGCCATCGCGGGCGAACCTGCTCCCCGAGAGCCCCGCGCCGGACTTGATTCCGCGGACCCCGCCGTTGGCGCCGCGGAACCCCCTCTTCTCGTCCTCCTGCGCGAGCGCGTCCTTGCCCTCGTCCCAGCCGCCCTCCTTTATGCTCATGGCCTTGAGCTTCCTCTCCCTGTTCTTGGCGCGCTCGTCGTCCATGCGCCTGCGCTCCTCCTCGCCGCGGCGCCGCCTCTCCTCGTCGAGCTTCCTGCGCTGCCGCGCTTCCTCCATGCCGCGGGCGTATGCCTCGGCGTGGCTGCGCTCGTCCTGCTCGGCCTGCTCGAACTTGCGCGTCTTCTCGGCGTTGAGGATGCGCATCTGCTCCATCTTGGCCGCCAGCTCCGTCTCGGTGAGCTTGGTCCGCGGGTTCGCGCCGGACCCCAGGCGCGCCGCAGCGTTTAGGGCCGTGTTTGCGCCGGGGGTCGCGCCTGGGGTGGTGGGGGTGGTGCTGCCGGCGGCCGGACCCGTAGGCGCGGTGGGCGGGGGTTGCGGCTTTTCGCGGGGCGGGTGGGACGCGGGGGATGAACTCTTGGTCGTCGCGGGGGAGGAAGCAGCCGCGGCTGTGGGCGCCGCCGACGCGGCTGGCGCTGTCGCGGTCTGCGCCGCCGCGGGGTCGGCGGGAGGCTGGGGAGTCGGCGTGGTCGTGACCGATGGCGTCGACGCGGGAGCGGCTTGGCGGGGAGAGCGCGGGGCGGCGGCAGGCTTGTCGGCGAAGCGCGAGTTGGCGAGCCCGCCCCTCGGCGCAGTGGAGGGTCGCTTTGTGGCAGGTTGTTGGGAAGGAGGAGGTCTTTGGACGGGCTTTGGCGCGGCAGGTTTGGGTTTGGGGGGCTCGACAGGCGGTGTCACGACGGCGGCGGGAGGGGGAGGAGGGGCTGCGACGGTTTCGACGACCTGGGGATTGCTTACAGGTTCAAAGTCGTCGAAGAACAGGTCATCGTCGGTGCGGCCTCCGAATTGGTCGTCCATTTTGAGGTTTTTCTTTTCTAACAGGTATGGTATCGTAACAAAAGTTCAAATGCTTTAGATTGCAACCCACCATAGAGGAGCTAGAGATTATTGGAGCAAGCACACAGGAGGTTTGTTTGGTCTGAGAAGTTGACCCGAAGCTGTGGTGGCTGTTTGCACAGCGGCAAGCCATGTCGGATTGGGCAAGTGGGGGAGCCGAGTCGCGGAGTAGGGAAAGTGGGTGCGGCGGATTATCTTCGGCCCGGATGGGTGACTGGACCGTGTGTATACAGTGCGGCGCAAGCAAACGCCTACCACCTGTTTAGGTAGGTCGTCGTTCATACTGAGGAAATCAGTTGTTGTATCCAAATGCATCAATTATCCTGATCTAAGTCATTTTCATGAGTCATTTAGACCAGACTCTCCCAGCCTGCTGACCAGTTCCCTCTCCAAGCTCTCGAGGTTGGCAACAAGCGGAATCCCATACCGGGCACAGACGGCCTGGACGTTCCCCCGTTTCTTGTATCGCTCCGAGCACGCGACGATGGCCTTTCCAGACCGAGCACACAGTCCTAGCTCGAGCAGGCTGATGTGAGCCTCAGTGTCCTGCTCGAAGAAGACGACAATGATGTCGGCTCTCTCCTGCATCTCCAGCTCCCACTCGACCTGGTCCCTGAACCTCTCGTCGGAAACGTCCTCCCTCCAAGTGCTGTCCCAGTCCGGACGGAAGGGGTTGAAAATGGTCACGGGGAGATGAGAGATGGAGTCGGCAAGATGTTTGCGCCAGTCTCCCTTGCTCGTTGTGCCGGCGAGAAAGATGGACTTCCCAATTGTCGTCGTCGCTGGCGGCCGTTCCAGAGGGCAAATGACCTTGCTGGGGGTTGATGGCGTGCTCTCCATGGCGTTTGATTGCCTGTCTCACGCGTGCACGGTGCCGGCTGGCTGGGTATTGGTTTGGCGATGAGCCGGACCTGGCCCCGTCGATGTAATTGCACACCCCGACGAGTTTAGATAGGACTTTAGCAAGGGCTTTTTGGGGGGGGGGATGCAGCCAGACTGGCGGCCCTTTCGCATTAATGAGAGAACTATTTGGGGGAGGAGGTTCCCGCCAAAGCCAGCAGTCAGCCTTGGAACAAGAGACGGTCGTCCTCGAGCTCTGCCATTGGCCATTTGCTAGGTGGACTCGAAGACTGAACAGCTATGGGGGTGTGCAGGGCCTAATGCATTCTTATCTCGTTGGCTCACTCGCTTTCTTTTAGTGAACCCCACAGCCACCAGGGGGCTGGGTTGAGAAGCTGTGGCCAACTCGCCTGTCCATGTACCGGTAGGTACGTTGTCTTGCGTAACAAGACAACTCATCCACATTGAGGCAGCTGTCTCTTTGATTCCGCAGGGCAGTATCCGTACTTGTAGTAGTATGGCCAAGTCCGATGTCTGATTTCAGGCAAGTGACCCATGGGCCTATGTGGGTATCTCCCCAACCATCACTATCTATTATGTACTGTGCAGATCAAAGTATGTATGAAGGGACAGCCAACACAGACTGTAAGAGACGCTGCCGCCCGGAGGCCGCGCTGGATTGGCAGCGAGAAATGAGTGGCCTATGAGGTTCGAGAAGGAGGGAGAGCGGCTGATGACACCCGCGCTACACTTTGTCTCCCCTTGCCCAACAGACTCTCCGTTCACCGGGGCTCTGTTTCCGTCGCATGCGTGGAAGCTCCCAATAGGGCAGCCGAGGGGGACCCTCGACGATCACCATACGCACCCTAGACTGGGGCTTTGTGCAACTGGACGCACCATCTTGCGGTGAGACGGGCCCCACGACCGCTGAGGCCTTCTTCGCATCTTGCAGCACATCAGCAGCCACTCTAGGTCGCTTCGGCAAGCCTCCCAGGGGCCGTCTCAGCTAGGTGCTACTGCATAAACACGCTGAGAGACAGACAGGATCCAGCTGGGATTCAGGTCGACGCTTGGCAGGCGGGCGGGCGAGTCCCAACGCAATGCGGGCAGGCAGGGCGGCAAATATAACAAGTGATGGGCAATCACGCGACCTGGCTCGATCTCGCAACCCCTAACTGAACGTTCCTCAAGCTCCGTCTCGGCTGGCCGTTATCCTTTTCCTACTTTCTCGAGTAATCTCGTTTCCGAACGGGCGCTCGCAGCTCTTCACCACGGGCGTATGATACCATCCCCTCCAATGTTGCGTCATGAAGCGGTGAGGGAGTCAAAGCCATCAGGACGTCTGTACAAATAAGTATACAAGCTACCCACCCAGTCGCGAGAAACTTGCCCCCCCACCTCCGGACATCGAAGCGGACTCGGCACTACACAATCGTTGCGGAATCCTCCTCTCGTCGAATCCAGAACTGCGCGGGATAGCACATCACACAACCCCAGAGATGGCGGGTGTGTACAAGTCGGGGGACCACGCTCCGGGCCCGGACGATTGCGAGCAATGCCGGAAGATCCAGGAGGAGCTGGTCGGGCTGTCAGTCGGGTCCGAGTCCTCTGAGGAATACGAAGATGGTAAGTCTTTCAACCTTTCCTTATTTTCAATAGCCAAACTGCCTTGAACCTTCTCGAAGAACCGAGAAGAAGAAGAAGAAAAAGGAACAAAGCTCCCTACTATCAAGGCACAAGTCCCCCGTACGGGTGAGAAAGAGAAAGCGTCATGAGACGACGGGTCCAGTTGCAAGTGCCAGTTTGCCCCTCCGCAAAGATACAGCAGTGGACCTGGTGAAGATAGGGAGCTAAAGCCCCAAGGAGAGCCTAGAGAACCACAGAACCGATCCACTCAAACCCAGGAGTCTGGACTCAGCCCACCCACCCTTCATCCCTCTCCTCGCCTCTGGCTGTTCCGGGGGATCCCTGCCAGGGGGAATTGACAGTATCGTTCGCTCATTTCGTCATTCGCCATTTTTCTGCTGCGATACCGCACCCGCACACATTTGTGGCCTTGTCTTGCCTCTGTTCTGGGAATGCATCTTCTTTCCCCTCCCCTTCCTACCGTCTCACCCGATCCAAAACCACGATCAGAAACCATCTGTAGTACCCTAGCCGGCCCGTTGCTCTCCTCCGTCCGGTTCAGCCGTCGACGCTGTCATTGCCGTTGACGTTGCTGGGGCTGCATTCTCTCGCTTAGGCCTACAACAAGCTGACAAGCTCCCGCCTCCCACGCAACAGAAGACACAATGCCGTCGGCCATCGCGCCCTCGGACCTGTCCATGAATCTGAGCGATACCGATGACTACCCCCAAGTCGCCCCCGAACTCCTCCACAACCTTAAGCACGACAGCTCCGTCCTGGCCCTTGCCGTCAGCGCCGAGAACGAACGCATCTACGCCGGCACCCAGGATGGCGAGATCGTCGTGTGGTCCCTGGCCACCTTCCACCAGGAGCGCATCGTTCAAGCTCATAAGCGGAGCGTGCTGAGCCTGTTCCTGACCCCTGACGGCTCCATGCTCTTCTCCAGCGCCGGCGATCCCATCATCAATGCCTGGTGCCCAAAGACCATGACCCGGCTATACGAGATCTACAGTACCTACGACGTTGGCGACATTTTCTCCGTGGCCTACAGCGCCCAGCACGACACGGTCTACCTCGGAGCCCAGAATACCTCGATACAATGGGTCAGTCTCACCGATCCCAACAACCGTGTGACACACGACTCCCCACAGCACCCCGACCGACGGAACCACAGATTCTTCGACTCGAGGGCGGTGGGAGGTACATCGACCCCGCGCCGCAACGACGAGAGATGGAGTCTCATCCCGCGGTCGGAGAAGGTGGTGGAGATGCGTCCGGGAGCTTTGCAGATGTTCGCACACTACGGCTACGTGTACTCGATGCTCATGGCCAAAGGGCCCACGGTCCTCGTCGAACCTGACGAGGAGGTGCTCATCTCTGGCGGGGGCGACGGCACCATCAAGCTGTGGAAGCTGGGGGCCGAGGGAGACGATCAGGCGGCCGAGAACGACCGTGAGCCGGGTCTGCAGGAACTCATGTCGCTCGGCGCCGACGATGCCGAATCCGTCATGTCGCTTGCCATTGACGGGTCATTTCTGTACGCCGGGAAGCTGCAAGGGGTTATCGAGCTGTGGGACCTGGACACCAAGTCAAAGCTGAGAGTTATCAAGGGACACAAGGGCGACGTCATGACCCTGCAAATGGGCTGGGGTTACCTCTTGAGCGCCTCGCGGTCGGGGTCAGCGAGCGTAAGCCCCTTAAGCTAGTCTTTTTTTATCGCTTGCTAACGACCTTTAGAAACACACAACTGCCCACTATGGAAAATACCAAGACAAGCAGGCGGCTGCTAACATCAGTCAAAAGTACCAGTGCGTCGCACGGTGGAAGGCCCACGAGGGCAAGGTCTTGTCATCGGCTGTGACGACCTATAACAACAGACAATACTATATCACTGGCGGCAATGACGACGATGTTGCCATCTGGCACATTGACTGCTCGCCTTACGAGGAGCAAAAGGACACGGAGGAAGCCAACGACGTCATGATCAGGACACTCGGCGAGTTTGTCTCCTACCGGACCGTATCGTCACGACCCGAATTCGCTGAAGATTGCCGACGAGGCGCCACATTTCTTGGCTCATTATTCAAAAGGCTCGGTGGCCATGTCGAGATGCTGAGCACGGAAAGCAGCCCTCACAACCCAGTTGTGCTGGCCAAGTTCGCCGGTACATTAGAGCCAGCCGAAAAGAGGAAGAAGATCCTCTTTTACGGCCATTACGATGTCGTACCAGCCGACACCAAGAAGAGCAAGTGGGAGACGGATCCCTTCCAGATGAAGGGCATCAACGGTTACTTGTACGGCAGAGGCGTCAGTGACAACAAAGGCCCGATCATGGCCGCTCTGTACGCGGTGACGGATCTACTGCAAGCGAAAAAGCTCTCCAATGACATAATCTTCCTGATTGAGGGCGAGGAGGAATCAGCCTCTCGCGGTTTTAGAGAAATCGTTCGCAAGAACAAGGACCTGATCGGCGATGTCGACTACATCCTCATTGCCAACAGCTACTGGCTAGACGATGAGGTTCCGTGTCTCACCTATGGTCTGCGCGGTGTTTTGCACGCCACTGTCTGCGTAGACTCCCATCTGCCCGACCAACATTCCGGCGTGGATGGCTCCTACATGAATAACGAGCCTCTGTCTGACCTCACCTACACGCTGTCGAAGCTGAAGGGCCCTGGCAACAGAGTTCTCATACCAGGATTCTACGATGACATTCTACCTATCACCGCCGAAGAGGAGACGCGCTACGATGATATCGCATCGACGCTTATGCGGCAGGACCCAGAGAAGGGGCTCGCCGACAAGCTCAAAGCCGCTTTGATGGCGCGCTGGAGAGAGCCCAACTTGACGATTCATAGATACAAGGTCTCGGGCCCGGACGGCAGTTTGGTCAGCAGCCACGCGAGCGCCAGCATCAGCTTGCGCTTGGTGCCAGGACAAGAGGTCAACGACGTTATATCGTCCCTGAATGCGTACCTCGAGAGCGAGTTCGCAACGCTCGAGTCAAAGAATTCGCTTACCATTAAGGTGGATAACAAAGCCGAGCCCTGGCTGGGTGACCCTACCAATGCTATCTTCCAGACGCTGGAGGAGGCCGTCGTGCAGGCCTGGTCCTCCGTGTTCAAGAGCAACGAGGCCGCCGACGACGGCGCAGAGGAGGCACTGGAGTCGAAAGACAAGAAGCCCCGGAAACCGCTTTACATCCGCGAAGGCGGTTCCATCCCGGCAATCCGGTTTCTCGAGAAGGAATTTAATGCCCCCGCTGCTCATCTTCCCTGCGGACAGTCGAGCGATTCGGGCCACCTGGACAATGAGCGGCTACGGGTGCTGAATCTGTTGAAGAGCAGGGAGATTATCGGGTCATTATTCGCCCGTCTGTAGAATGGATGCATGGAATTTCAAGCTGTTGGATCTAGCTAGGCGTTTCGGGAGGGGAGGGAGTAAAGATAGAACGGGTGTATTGAGGATCTGTACTAAAAAAGCTAGATGGATACCCCAAAAATCAGAATATTAACTAGGCATACATGAGTGTGCCTCATCTGGTTGTGCTTTGCTGAGCTGTTGAGATTAGCGTGCAGCTCGACTGATCCGAACATCGGCCACGCTGATACGGAGAACCCATGCCGACGAGCTTCCCAATTCGGCCCCCCTCGGAGCTTATCTTATCATTCAGCAACGTAACTCCGGCGGGCAATCTGACGCCGCCGATGCAAGGAGCCGGTGCAGATGGCACAAGACTACACATAAACACACTTGCTTCGCCATCGCTAGGAGGGGAACTCTGAGTGCGGGAATTGACATTTCATTCACCAAACAAACCAAGAAAAAGAAAAACGTACTCATTTTCTTTGTTGACAATTTTCGCAATGGAGTATAAACGCCAGCCGCCAGCTGCCGCCGCCGCCGTCAAGGTGAAGCCGCGTCTCATCATCCACGGCGGCGCTGGCAACATCAAGCCGTCGAACCTCGCGCCGCCCGAGTACGAGGCATATCGCCGCGCCCTACTGACGATTGTAAGTCTCACGTCTCGATTGAGTCCCGTCTCCGCCCCTTCCCCCGAGTGCTGACACAAAGACGCAGATCGGCAAGACGAGCGCCTACCAGACGACGCCGCTCGCGTCCACGGCCCGGCTGCCCTCGGCCCTGGACACGGCGGCGCACGCCGTGGCGCTGCTCGAGGACAACCCGCTCTTCAACAGCGGGCACGGCGCCGTCTTCACGCGCGACGGCATCAACGAGCTCGAGGCGTCCGTCATGGTCACGCGCGGCCGCAAGAAGCGCGGCGTCGGCGTCACGGGCCTGCGGCACGTCAGGAACCCGATCCTGCTGGCCAAGGCCATCCTCGAGCACGGCGACGAGGACCTGGGGGGCCAATCAGCCTCCTCCTTCTCCACAGTGCCCCCCGTCGCCGCCGCCGCCGTCGCCGTCGACGTGCCGAGCGCGCAGGGCCACACGCTCCTCCACGGGGAGACGGCCGAGACGCTGGCCCGGCAGTACGGGCTGCCGCTCGTGGACACAGGCTACTTCTTCACGCAGAAGCGGTGGGACGAGCACGTCCGCGCGCTGGAGCGGGAGAGGAAGGGGCAGGGGCCGAGCACGTGGAGCGCCGACGAGTTCCTGCCGCAGGGGACGGTGGGCGCCGTGGCGCTGGACGAGGACGGCGTCGTGTGCGCGGCGACGAGCACGGGCGGGCTGACGAACAAGCTGACGGGCCGCATCGGGGACACGCCCGTCGTCGGGGCCGGCTTCTGGGCGGAGGAGTGGGTCGAGGACGGCGACCCGACCGGCGCCTTTGGTGGTGGCGGCGGCGGCGAGAAAGGGTCGGTGGTGCTCTCGGACGCCCTGCGGGGGTTGATGGCAGACTGCCTGCCCTCGCTGCGGACGTACGCGCCCCTACTGCCGGCTGGCCTCGGGCCGCCGACGACGACGACGACGCGCGCGATCGCCGTCTCGGGCACGGGCAACGGTGACTCCTTCATGCGGGTGGCGGCGGGGCGGACGGTCGGCGCGGTGGCGCGGCGGAAGCCGCTGTCCGGGGCCGAGGCCGTGTCCTTCGTCTCCGGGCCGGGCGGGGAGCTTCAAAAGAGCGCGGGGGAGCGGTGGCGCGTGACGGGAGAGGGCGAGGGCGGCGTCATCGGCATCGAGGTCGCGGTGGCGCGCGACGCCGAGGGCCGCGTCGTGGGCGCGCGGTCGGCCGTGCTGCAGGACTTCAACTGCAACGGCATGTACCGGGCGTGGGTCGGCGACGACGGCAGGGCCTACGCCAAGATCTATCGGGGGGACGTCGAGGGCGTAGATGTCGGGGAACTGTGTGAAAAGTGGTGAGCTTTCGCCTCGCGCTTCGATCTTTGCACCTAGATTATGAGGTCAAATCACCCCCCCTTTTTGGAGTTGTCTTGGAATCTGGTTGGGGGTTCAGCATTTGCGGGGGGGGGGACAACACGATAGATCGAGACGAAGGAGTAGATGGCGAGTTTGTTGGTACAAATTTTTAACAAAACATCTCTATCCCACAGGTTCAGTACTCCTATCAAACATAAAGGGGGGGGGGGGGGGGAGATGCCGTCCTGTTCCTCGGATCCAAGTCCTGGTCATGCCCGAGCTATCCCCTTGAATCTGCCCAGACATATGAAGCTCCCGCGTGCCCTCGACTCGTCCCCGGTGTCTAATCATCTTTCTGGGAGGGATGCGGAACAAACCGTCGTTCCTCTTCCCCCCGTGTGTCCAGTTCCCGATAACTGAGAAACTTTTATAGTACATGGAACGCCCCTTCCCGCCTTTGGCATATGCAGATTAAGAGAACAGTGTCGTTCGATTTTGGTGGTGAAAAAACAGAGTAGATCGAGGCCTCCTGAAAAGGGGGGGAGGGAAGGAGGAGGCGCCGAGCCGGAAGAGTAGAGAGGGGTTGGTGCTGTGTTGTATTATTCTTCGTGGGGCGGCCGCTGGGTGTCGCCTTTCGGTGAATGAAATAGTAAGAGAGACGGGATCGGTTCGTCTAAGCCAATGCTTTCTCGTTCGAAGGCGGGGGCTGGGGCATCTGCAGTGGCATCGTCAGTGTCTTTTCTCCTCCAAGGTTGGATGAGGGAGGGAGGGTTCCCCTTCTGCCAAACTCACCTCCAGCTTCGTGCTTCCGGCAAACATCTTCTGGAAGCCGATACCGACTCCTTCGATGACGGCGAGCAGAACCGCGCAGCCGATGGCACCGTTGCGGGCAGCCTGGTTTGTTTTCTTGGGTCAGCCGACGGACACAACGCAAAGTGAGGAAGCTCGAATGCGTGTACGAACCTTGTATCCGCCACGGATGGCGAGAGCTCCTCCGGTGAAGAAACCGGCCGTGATCTGTTCTTGCTCGTCAGAAAACCCGGACAGAGCCAAAGGGGGGCAAGGCCTCCGCCAAGTGGGAGTCTTACGCTGTTCCAAGGATCCTCCTTCTGGCGAATGCCCTTGACGGCGCAGTCGAACGTTGAGAACAGGCCACCCCACACGCCAAAGTTGCCGCCGAGAACGGGGGCGCGCATCTTGATGGCCGAGATGGCGCCGATGCGGCGCTCGCCGTACGGGCTGTTCCTGTAGCCCTTGATGCCGTGCCAGATCGTGCCGCCTATCGCACCCATGGCGAACGCGCCGCCAAAGTCTGTTCCCTCAACGTCAGTCTGCGGGTCGTGGAGAGGGAGGAATGGGGGAGGGGACGGATTCGTCACCGACCATTGAGGATAACCCAGGGGCAGGGGTCGCGCGTGTGATCCATGGCGAATGTGTTTGGGCTGTGGTTATCGTAGATGCTTGGACAATGGGCGAGGAAGGGGGGGGACTCGTCGCGGTTCGAAGCAAACGGCTCGGACGTGAGGCGGCGGGTGGTCGCGGTGGGTGTCGTGGATGTGGTAATTTCCGGCGATCGAGGAGGGATTCTTTGTGACGCGATTCCGAGATTCAACTTTTGCGGGCGTGGCGGACGTGCATGCGATTGGGGGGTGAAGTGAGTGACGAACAGGTCGAAATTTTTCGGTCGGCGGCTTTTCGGAAATTCCGTCTGTTCTTTTTTCGGCGAGACTTTATCTTATCGGGGACCTCTTATCGGGACATCTCACAGGGAGCTAGCTACCTAGGTAGGTACGATTTACCTGGGTAGGTAGGTAGCTTCGGCTGTACAGGGCCGGGTAGCTCTCCACTATCGGAGATGTGGATCCATCTCGTAGGTACCTAGATTCGGAAAGCATCAGTGTAAGAGTCACACTCTGTCACAACTGTTGCAACTCCGAATATCACTTTCTCGTTGATCCAACATGGATGAATACGATTTTCAACCCGAATCTTGCATCGAGGGCCATTCCCTCGTGAGAGCCAACCCTGATCATGTTGCAGCAATTCACACCATGGTCAAAGCAGCATATTCCAAGTACATCGACCGCATCGGCAAGGAACCAGCCCCCATGAAGGCCGACTACAACCAACTCATCAAATCGCAGCTGGTTTACGTACTCAGAAACGACCAGAGCGGCCAAGAAGTCGGAGCCGTTCTTCTTCGGCATGATCCGGCGGCAGACGCACTCCACATAAACAATTTAGTCGTTGCCCCGGCCGCCCAGGGACGCGGCTTTGGACGGGCTCTCATGGCGTGTGCCGAGAACGTTGCGAGGGCTTATCAATGCACGAATCTACAACTCTACACCAACGTCAAAATGGTTGAGAACCTCGTTTTGTACTCCAAAATGGGCTTCGTCGAGACGGAAAGGAAGACAGAGGAAGGGTACGAGAGGGTCTATTTTCGCAGGGATCTGAAGGCGAGCAAATGATGCCGTCGCTGATGGAAGACTCGACAGAACATTATCAATGCAGCTACTCGTTCCATTGTCTTGCTAGAGAACCAATACCCACGATTTTGCAAGAATCAGACAGACGGATGCTTAAATGTCTTCTGTCACTCAATAACAATCGTATTCGCGGAAAACTGGAAAGGTAATAACTAAGATACATACTTGGGCACGTGTAGACGTGCATATGTTGGTATGACCAATGATAACCCGAACTCCCCAAAAACCCCACATTGCATCATCTACCTGCTGGTTGTTTAGTTAAGGCTCTGATCAGCAACAGCAGCAAAGTCAGATAACAGCTTGTACCTTAAATAAGGGGTACTCACTACTTATATAAGTATATTAAGTCAAACCTTAGCTAGGCAAGATGTACTATACTATCCCTATCACCCTAACCCTAGTTTTAAAAAGTTAATAAAACATGTTTTGTTACACCTTTATAATATATAACCTTAACCTTTACTTAGTTATTATTATATCTAAGTGTTAGATAGCTTATAAGCATCTCTAAAGGACCTTATAACAGTTTATATAGGAAAAAGATAGATATCTAGTATTTCCCCCTTAAATGAGAGGCCTAAAAGTTATTCTTATCTAGGTAAGGCAAAATGCGAAGGTTTTGCATGGGGAAACTCTGCTAATGAAAAAAGGGCCCTTTTTAGCCTAGCGCTGTATTTATTTAGTTTCTGGCTAATGTTTCCCCTCACGTTATCCAAGTTGGCGCGTTTATATAACATTCCCGCCGTCTTCAATCAGACCCTAACATCAACGTGCTACTTCCAAAGTCCACATACACAACTCATACTTGTACGCCACAAAAGTTGTAGAGTTACTTTGCTATCTCTAGCGGGGAGAAAAAAAATTACAACGGTTGCATAAATAGACTGGTAATATCCACCATGGGCGCCGGAAACGAACAGGAAGACTCTCTGTCCCAGTCTTCGTCAGAAACGTCGGCCCCTGTATCAACTCCTCCAGCCACTTTAGCCGCCGACGAAACCCTTGGGGATGAACACGGTGATGTTCCGTGGCCAGGCCGCACTTTCTATATCATCGAAAGAGCGACCTGCCGGGCCATAACTATCGTGGACGACAAGCCGGTGCTCCAGGATCTCAAGGGGGACCGCCACCCAAGCACGCTATGGCACTGCGTTGAGAAGAATGGGTACTTTGGATTCCAAAACCCGAGGTCGGGGAGGTACATCGGCCACGACAGCAACGTCGGCATCCGGACCGGGGCCAAGCTCCGTGGGTGGGAGCTGTGGACGCCGCGGCAGCACCCCGAAGGGGGGCACCAGCTCCTGTCGCCGCTGTGGTCAGACGCGCTGATGGTACTGTGCGTTGCCGAGGACGGAATCGGTCTCGCTAGGCGGAGCCATGGCACGACCCTTTGGGAATTCATTCGGGTCTAGTCTGCTTGGCAAGGCAAGATAAACTTGCGAAGGAAGATGCAATTAGTATCACACGCTATTGGATTCAAAACAATCTGTCTTAGGGTGGACCCAAGAGCGGGACTTTGGTCTTGACCCAACCGGTGCTCGTGACTTTCACTTCGTCAGCGTCCGGCCTGTGATCCGTCGTCGGGAACCTGCACAGGACCCGGGCCACAAACGTCCGCTCCGCCGCCGGATCCGTGCTGCACTCGACCTTCTGGGCCGCCCACGGGTTCCTCTCGCACGCGAACTCGGCCACGTTCTCGCAGGTGAGCGTGCCGTACCCCTTGCCCCCTTCCTGCGCCTTGTACTTGCAGTGCCTCTTGTCGAAGAAGTACCTCTCCGCGCCCAACGAGGGGGGCCACGGGACGCTCTCGAGGCCCAAGGGCTTCTCGAGCAACATCCAACCCTGCGGTTCCTTGCCGCAGGGCTCGTGGTCGACCTGTTCTCCCTTCACCCCCACAGGGAGCATCCACCACGCGCCCTCGATCTCGAGCATCCCGTTGTAGTTGCGCATGACTGTGTCCACGTAGTAGATTGCGACGGCCTGCGAGGGCTCCGGGCCGCGTGGCTTGTTCGAGACGGGTGTCGTCTTGGTGGTTTCTTTCGGTCTCGGTGAGGCTTTGGCCGTGGCGGTGGATGCTGTCACGGGGGTCGTGGACCAAGTGATTGGGATCACAGTGAGGCCCGGTTCCCGTGGGGTAGGGTGTTTGACAGTCACAATTATAGTTGTGAAGATTGTTGTTGGGGCCAATGGACTTGTGTTGCTAACAGAGGTCCGCAGAGTTGCGGTGCTGGCAGGTACCCGTATGGTTGTGTCTTTGGTTGGAGCGGTCGGAAGAGCCGGTTTGCTAACAGTCGTCGGAAGAACCGGGTTGCTCGTAGTCGTCGGTGCCCATAGAGCTGTGGTGTTGATACGGGTCGTCGGGGGAACAGGATTGCTTACAGTCGACGGTGCCCATAGAGCCGTGGTGTTGACACGGGTCGTCGGGGAAACGGCATTGCTCCAGGGAGGATACACGACTCCCGAAGCCGATGTTGATGTTGACGAAAGCGTGACGGGGACCGCCGGGATGGTCTGCGGCAAGGATGTGGTGTGGTTGCCCGACAAAGGGGGTTTCCAGCTTGCCTGCGTGCTGGGCACGCCACTGGCAGGCTGAGAGATGGCAGGGGATGCCGAATCACCTGCGGACGTAGGAGAACCCACGGGAGGTGCGCCTTGGGCGGGAACCTCGCAGACGGGTTCCTGTCTACGCCCGAGCCGCAGCGAAAGCCCCGGCGGCGCAAAGAGCTGGTTCCTCAACGGCTTCCAGGCATCCGATCGATCGCCAAGCGGCTGTCCCTCAAACCACAGCCGCCACTCGGACTGTTCATTGCAAGTCCTCGCGGGCTGATACTGCAGCAGGAACTTCCCCCTGACGGTGTTCCTGCACATCATGGCCATGTATTCTCGGAGGTTGTACTCGTTCCCGTCGTCGTCGGTCATGACCTTTCTACTGTCCCACTTTCTCGTATGCTCCAACTTCGGGACGTATGCGTTATAGTCCAACACCTCTATGGGAATGTCGCCGTATACGTTGGCTACCTCCCGCTTCAGTCTCTCGACCCGCTCCGGCATTCGGACCGTGCCCCGCTGATGATGGACCTGGTTTATGACTTCATGCGGAATAATGTGGCCGCTGGGATCTCTGTAAATCGAGGGGAACATGCGGGCGCGCGGCGTGACGATGAAAGCCCGCATGTTCAAGCTCGAAGGCGTGTCGGTGCCTTGCGGCATGTCGCCAAATATGACCCCCGCCTCGCCGAGCTCCGGGCGATCCCTCATCTCCGCCAGGCCGTATTCGTAAAACCTGTGATTCGGGTCGCTGGGACTCATCCCACGGGGGAGATACCCATCAACCATCTGGTTGAACGTGGTATAGGGGTCCGCATTCATGACAATGGTTTCCCAGATGTGGCTCACCCACGCTCCGCGGCGGGAAACCAGAACGATGCTAGTGCAGCCGTACAGCCCTTGGAGCGCGAGCGCTTCGACGCTGCTTTTGAAGCGGACCCAGCCGGCACTTAGGGGGTAGCCATCAAAGTGATGGACGAGTTTCGGACTGTACCTCGGTCGCTCTTGACTGCCTTGGGCTATCCCCTCGATCTGGTCAGCAATGAAACCCTGGTGGTTCGGGTAGTCAGTCGGGTCAGGCCATCGGCCGAGCTCTGGGTTGCCGCGCTTGAGGAGACCTTCCACAGCAGGGACGGGCCTTTCTCCCCTCTTCTTAGGGCAGGCTTGTCCGCCACACGTGTCAGGACCACATACTGGTAAGAATGGAGTCGGGGTCTCAGTCGCCGTCACGGTGGTTGTTTTACCGAGGGCACTACACTCGGTGGCTGTCGTGTAGGCAGTCGTCGAGCAGGACGCGTCGGCACTGTTCCCTGGAACCGACTCACGTCAGCGGGTCTCTTGTCTCCTCAATGACACCATCAGACCTACCTTTTGTTACTGAGCAGAACACGCTTCTGTGGGTGGCAGTAATAGTAACAGTGCACGAGGACGAAGAAGTCGAGGTTGTTGTTGAGTGCTTCTCAGACTTGGTGGGTTTCTCGTCGTCATCCTTGTTTTCATCGCCTCCTTCATCTTCCTCCTTGTCGTCCTTCTCGTCGCCCTTATTGTCGTTCTTGGGCGGGCAATTGCCGATTTTCAGCCCAAAAAGCTGGATGCAGAACTGTGGCACGTCGATCTTGATGTTCGGCGGGAACGTTAAGAAGCAGTTGAAACATATTATCGGAGGGCCGACGAAGGGGATAATGACTAAATCCAGCTGGCGGTTAGCACTATCGACAAAATGCTCAGCCGAAACTTACTTGGAACAATTGTGGGGTGGTTGCTGCCTGGGGATGTGGTTGTGATATACGTGGGCGAGGTGTAAGTAACTCTCTCGAGAGTCTGAAAGCTTACCCCTGACGGCAGGGTAGTCAACGTCAGATGCGGCTCATCAGTCAGAGTATCAGAACCAGCCGTGATTGAAGAAGTTGTGGCGGTTGAACTTGGAGTAAGGGTCCCTGAGCTCTTCAGAATGTTGATACCCGTCGTTGTACCTGGCGACTGACTGTTGTCACCAGAAAGGGAGGCAGTGCCATTTACTACTACAGTCGTGGATGAAACCAGGCTTCCCATGGGCTTGGAGGACGGGGGGTTAAGCAGCGATGTCAACTTTGATGTTGAAGTGGTTGCCAACGATGTGGATACCGAGGTTGGCAATTGAATGGCGAATACACTCGTTAAAGAGGCTATCGTAGGGACCGCCGGCAGTGTTACCGATGAATTGGAGGTCTGAATGACGACTTTCGTCTCGACTCTGGTAACGGTAGTGTTACCGATGATGATGCTGAGGGTGGTTTCTGCTACAGGTATCAATGTAGTTGATGAGATGTTTTTAGACCCCGCATCCGTACTTTCCGCTACAGGTATGAATGTTGTCGAGGGGGTGTTTCTAGACTTCAGATCCGTCTATAAGAGTCAGTCAGGTATCTCATTTGTATCATGCAAGCTTTCCTGCAGCTTACCGTCGTGGCATTTGACCTTGGAGGGACCACCGGGATGGTGCAGGAACCGATCCCCACCCGGCACGAGGTCTGGGCTGGTAGACTCCCAGCGGTGCTGTTCGCGAAACGGGGAGCATGGCGGAACCGATCTAGGTCTGGCCCCGAATCTGCGAGAGACAGCACATTGCCGAAAACCCCGTAGAGGAGCAACAGGGTGAGTAGAAAATCAGCCATGTCGCCTGAGAATCCGAGAAAACTCTGGCACGATTCGGAAAACGTGTAAGTGCAGGGACCTGCTCGAGGAAGCAGTATCGACGTGGGAGATGCGCCAATCGACTCTCGCTAGTTATTAAACATTGTGTAAGTGGGTTATCCCCAAAAGACAAATACTTCAATGGCCCGCCCTGAGTCTGCTTGAGTTGGGAGACAAATGGGCTCATATTCCCCTCTCAAGAAACATAGAATGTGAGATGGGTACCATTCAAAGTAGCCACGATCTCGGCTATGAAGTGTTACACAGACGATATCAAATGGAGACATGAATACTATATTATCCTGTCGTTTCTGACAAGGGAGACCTATTCATTTAGACCACGCATGAATGGTATGTTTGCATTAGGAATGTCAAACTTTACACAACATCGAGTCTACGGCAGCCAGAGGAAATGTTCAAAAGGCCTGTTAAAATGTATGCAACTATGTTGTTTGTGATGGAAAGCCAGCTGCTTCCTCCATCGCTAAATGTAACAGGCTACTGCGTGGATTTAATATGTTTGTAAGACGTAGCGTAACCGCCATGGCAAGCAATTTCTTTGTATGCCGCCTTCCTCACACCAGCAAGGGCGAAGGGATACCTGCACGCGGTGTTACACACGAAGCAGTACTTTGTGTTGAATGTAGCCAACGCCACCAAAAAATAAAGAACTAGAGTGTGTGCGAAGGGAAAGGGGATGGGAGGGTCGATGTCGAATGATGTGAGTGGATCAATTCCTAGATTCTAGCGACTCTCTACTCAAACCTCTTTCTAAGCTTACAGATACATGTGATTCAATCTAGAATGCGCAAAAATACCCGTGAATGATTTATGAATTATAGGTGCAAAATTATAATGGGCCAATCATGTACACAAACTTGAGGGCTCACTGCGAATTTACCATACCTTTAAGGCTAAACTAACAAAACCACAAAGTTACCATTATCTCGCAAGCGGTGACGAGTGCGATCAATTCCTACAAAAGTCGATATCCCTGGTCTCCCAAACACCCTCACAACTTTTCTTCTTCAGTAGCCAGGACTAATTCTGTGCTGATTCGGATCACGATAACGAGAACACGTGCAAGATTGTGTCTGCGAGAGGTTCGGACCACAATACCATACAACATTAACCTGGATGAAGACCAGGTCTGCTCGTGGTGCCTCTGGACAAGATGCGAGAATATCCACATAGACAAGGTGAGAAGATAATGAAGAAACGGTTCGGTAATCTAGGGATTACTGCGAGTTCGACAACTAGTTATGACTAGGCTAAAGACCAACTGCCACGCTCATTTTGGTTGGCTTTTCGTGCTATTAACCGGTCTTGTATGGCATGGTGGGGTTCCCTTGCCGCGGGGTAGCTTGGAGGCGAACCAGAATATCATGCATGCATGATGCACCTCAGCAAGGCCTTTTAAGCAGTAGCGCCTCGCAGCTTCAGCCGTAGAAGATTTCCTCCCTACACCTCAGATTGCATCCATTTCCATCCGGTCAAACTGGTATGCCATGAATACAGAGCCAAGCCTGAAAGTCATCATTGTTGGCGCAGGCATCGGCGGCCTGACCTGCGCCATTGGATGCCGAAGAGAGGGTTTTGAGGTGGTGGTTCTCGAGAGAGCCAGCAGGATCATACCAGTAGGTCCATCAGCACGCTCGCACTATTCCATTACGTCGTGGTCCATAAACTCAACCTGACCGTCATGTTGTAGATGGGCGCGGGCATTCAGGTGCCGCCCAACGGCACAAAAGTGGCGCGACAGCTTGGGTTTCTGGACAAGCTACACCGGGTGGCAGACACTGTCGACACGGTGGAACTCCGCCGGTTCGGAGACGGTAACAAGTTATGCGAGCTCACCGAGGCACAGTGTCGAAGGAATTACGGCGATCCTTGGATGGTGGCGCATAGAGCCGATTTCCACAACGCGTTGTGGCAGACGTGCCAAGAGCTGGGAGTGAGCCTCAACCTGAGCATGGAGGTGGAGAGCATCGACTTTGAGAATGATACTGTGTACATGGAAGATGGAGATGAGATTAGCGGTGATCTCATCATCGGCGCCGACGGTAAGGCTGCTTTAATGATGCGTGACAAAAAGAACCACCCCTGATATGAGCAGGTGCCCTGTCTGTATGCCGCGATCAATTTCTTGGGAAGGCATCGCCTCTGATCGAGACGGGCGACGTAGCCTATAGGGCAGTGCTCCCAATTCAGCACCTCAGGGCCCTGAATGACCCTCAAGTAAATGATCTCTGCGCGCAAAACAAGGTTTTGACGTGGCTGGGCCCAGGTCAACACACTGTCTTTTACCCCGTCAGAGGCGGACGAGAGATCAATCTCATCTTGATCCGGCAAAAATGCAAGGAGCCCGAGCACTCGCATATTGAGGGAGACGTGGGAGAGATGAGAAACTTTTACGCCGGATGGGATGAGACGTGAGTATAATTATGTATCTTGTTGCTGCAAAATGTCATGATGCGGCCAGCTAAGATGGGCTAGATACCGAGCTGCCGAGGCTTTGTTTGGATTGTTTGGACACTGACGCTCCACAGACTGAGGAAGATCATATCTTCGGTACCCCGGGTTCAAAAGTGGATGATCCGCATGCCGCCCAAGGTAGACCTAGAAAGCAGGGTACGTTCAGTCCCCTTTCAATGCCTCTCTCCGGCATAAAAAAACTCAGATATCAAGGATCATTTTGTTCTCCTGGGCGACGCTTTTCACTCGAACCTCCCCTACCAAGCACAAGGCGCAGCCATGGCTATGGAGGACGGGGCCTTCCTTGCCAAACTACTCGGCTTAGCGAAAGAACACGTAAGAGGCAAATCTGCGATAGAGAAAGCAACTATGCTAGGGCACTCTGAGGAAGACATGAGAGATGAGTCCGTGGGGGAACGCGAGCTCAAGAAGTTGGTCCCCGCCGTGCTTCAAGCATACGGAGTGGCCAGAGGGACGCGAGCATCCGACGCACTACGCGGCGAGGGTCGCACGGAGCCGCTTCGAAAATGGTTCCATGTGCCCAAAGGACTCGAGCAAGAGGCCCGGGATGCCGAGTTGGCAGGTTACGACTTCGATGACGAGTCGTTGCACAAACAATGGCGACTGCATTGCGATTCGGTACTTGGGTATGACGCAGTCTACGAGGCTACTAAGGTGGCCAAGACCTATTTGAAAATCGGATGAGGTATGCCGATGCATCTACATTCGTTACATTCTCGACAGACAATGCACTAGTAACTACGTTCTATGTACAAGCTTATTGACTTTTGACGGTGGTCAAGTGCCACAGCCGGACCAATCGACCAATAACTAAACTCCATCTAATCTAAGAAGCAAAACCCATTTACTCATGGGGCCAAAGTACTTTTCCAGATCTCTATTTAAATGCTTAATGATAACTGTCATGAACTCCTGAACTCATAACGTCTCAGGCATCTCTCGTATACTCCGACTTTTGGCGCCAGACGTGGCCGTATCTCATAACAAACGCCGGGATGGGCGCCAGGCAAATGCTCAAGACCCCGAGCATCGTAAATCCCCAGCCGTATCCGAACCTCTCCATCATGGGCCCGCTGGCCAGAGGAAGGAAGGTGCCGGCGAGACATCGCGTCACGATGACACCGGTCATTGCGGAGGCGGAGTACAGGCCAGTAGCGTCGACGACGTATGCCGAGATCGGCAAGGAGGCCATGAACATGGTGAAGCCGAGCATTGCTACCGATAGCAGGAGGTAGCCCACGGGGAGGCGTAGCTCTGCAACCCAGCCATATGCGATGAGGGACAGGGGCAGGGTGAAAGCGCCGATGATGGCTAGCGGGAGACGGTACTCGGGGCGTCCTACCGCGTCGTTGCCGCGGAGCACCACGTAGATCCTGTCCAGACTGAAGTTGCTAAGTAGGACATTGAGGAAGGACCCGATGCCTGGATTGTGTTAGTCATGAATTTGCTTCGTCGCCGGACGAGCTACGCATGACAGGTGGATGGGGAACTTACTGAATGCCATGAACGAAAGGCCGGTGAGCGCGGGAGAGAAGCCGTAGACGTCCTGGAGAATGACAGGCAGGCTGATGGACATGACGTAAAAGTAGGCAAAGGTGATGCAGCCGAAGAAGGAGAGGCCCATTAGGACGCTGGACCGGAAGAGCACCTGGAAGGGCCGCTTGACCGACTCCCAGAGCTTCAGCAGGCCCTTGTGGTCGTCGACGCCGGCCGGGTGCAGGGACGGGCCGTGCTCGTCGGCGTGGCGGGCGGCGCGGCGGCGCAGGATGGTCATCTTGTAGGTCTCGCGGAAGCAGGTGAGGAAGAGCAGCTCGCAGAGGGCGGCGAGGGCGGCGCTCATCCACAGGACCTGGCGCCAGCCGAGGGTCTGGGCGATGGCACCGCTGATCATGGGGCCGACGGCGCCGCCGAGGAGGGGCGCGACCATGACCAAGCTCATGGCGGAGCCGCGGCGGTCCGGGGCGAATATGTCGCCGATGATGGCGGGGCTCAGGACATTGGATGCGACGGCGAGGCCGGTGAGGCAGCGGGCGGCGATGAGGAGCGGGGTGCTGGTGCTGAGGGCGGCGAGGACGGTGGCGGTGATGAAGAGGATGTTGGCGGCGTTCATGACGGCGTAGCGGCCGTGGATCTCGGACAGGGGCGCGATGAGGAGGGGGCCGGCGGCCTCGCCCAGCTCCCAGATGGTGACGAGCAGGGCGGCCGCGGGGGAGTTGACTCCGCCCTCATTCCGGTCCAGGTCCGCTATGATGTGTGCGGCGACGGGCACCACGGAGATGCAGGTGAAGGTGCTGCGAGAACAATCGTCAGCCTGGAGGGTCGCTCTTCACGAGACGGTGGCAGAAGGAAGACGACGAGGAGCGTACACAGTGAAGGCCGTGAGGGCCAGCAGACCGACAATAGTCCACTTGAAGGGGGTCGGCCACTCTCTGGGGTTCTCAGGGTCGCCATTGGGGTCAAAGTCGAGCAAATGCTTCGACAGGTCCTGCTCGCAGAGAGGGTCTTCTACGAGTAATGGCTGCTCTTCTGCCACGGTCGCCATGGTTAATATGTCTTGTCCAGGCGGAGAAGTTTCTGGCTATGCCAGGCGCAAACAGGAACACGCAGAATTACACTTCAAGAGGACCACCAGCATGCAAGCGTTGGTTGCGTGTGCTCGCCCCACGCCAGAGACTAAAATAAGGGAAAAAATTCGTGGGTGGCAATATGCGGGCCGATGTTGGCCGTCCCACATGCATGTCAGCAACTATACTAAATGATTCACTGACTAGAGAGTATGTGTACGCAAATGCCATTAGTGTAATTAGTGTAAGTGCTCCCTTACCATATTGCAAGATGTCAGGCGAATCAGGTAGCCCGTAACACCGCGGTATCATTGACTTGTACCTTGCATTGTTTACATGCAACGACCGGAGCCGGATTGTTATAGGTTACTGATACATTCAGGATCCCATCCATGTCCGATCAGAAAGACTCCGTGGGGATCTGGTCCGTAGTTGATTGGCTGTCGAGTCCAAGCACCCACACCGGGTTCTATCGGCACGTCGTCGTTGGCATGGCGCTGGATCACTAGGACCAGAACCGTATAACTCACCAATACAAGTACGTCTGGGCTCTCTTGGAGTAGCTATCGGGTCGTAGCATTATTGCTGAAGAGTGAATGCAAGATCCTTAAATACGTATATCTCGGCTGCTGCGCACGCATACTCGGCATACACACTGCCTCCTCAGCGCATAGACAAACGGAAAGTCTAGCCAACACCTCTCCAGGTCCTTGTTGTTCCTCATACATAAAAGCCTAACATAAGTTGAAGGCTGATAGAATAGTTTACTGGCCAACTTATACACATAACTGAATAGAGTAAGGTATGTTCAGATAACACATCCTTACTACTTGTGGTCACTGTAAAGACAAGGTGTGTATTCTATGTTACAGCCGAACCTGACCACTGGAAGGACAACGGATGAACATCACGGAATCATCGACTGCTGCCAAGCGGAATAATACTTACACGGCCCTCCTGGCAGGCTTCCCGGATCTGACAGGCTAAATCGGCCGGGTTCGACGTTTGAACAAATACAGCAGCGTCGCGAAGATACGCGGCAAGAGAGTAAAATGTGACAGCAAAGCAGTAAGGAGCGACGAGCAAGAAAGTGCTAGCGAAACGACAGAGTCAAAAGACAAGTATTAGTGAGCAGAGGGTGTATTAGTTGGTTTTCTTCGTAGGTACAACAGGAGGAGGTCGTCTAATATACCGAGGGGCATGTTATAAAACACACCCTTGGGGTTGTGGGCCTTTTGTCCCTTCTAGCCTGTAACAGATACCGCCTCGCTCCGCGACAGGGTGTTTTCAACCATGGCCTGCGACCAGTCCGTCCCTCAGCCCTACGCCACCCATAGGGTACAGCAATCTGATATTAGAACTTTTTGAAAGTGTATTAGTTAGGCGCATCGCGCTTTTGTGTAAATTGATTTCCCTACGCTCGCTATATCATGAGCAGGACTGAGCGCATCGGCGCTAGCGACTAATATTAGTTTTGTCACCGGTGCTTAATGGCTTGCCCGTGCGAGGATCGAGCTCTCTACCATAGCCGTGGCATGGTAGTGGGCCTCCTTCTGTCTTTCGACTTATTGCATTACTTATATGCCAGAGACTTCAAAAGGTTTAGGCAGACGATTGGATTCTGGCATGTAGAGGCGGTTAGCTGATGGCTTGCTTCTGAGACTGGGTCACAGAAAGCAGTCCAAATTGTGGCGTGCCATAGTCAGAATTCAGTGCAGCGATGAATATTTAATATAAGGCTGGATACTCCCAGACTTGATGGTTCACCTCTAGACATCTCGGATTTCTACCTTGATTAATCTTTTGCTCTTGGAACAGTATGGATCGCACTCCCAGGGACAGCTTGCCGTCTGTCCTTCAGCAACGGAGAAACTCTAACAACCAAACTGACGCCATTAGGCCAGTGAACCTGTCCTCTTCTCCTGCTTCACCTACTTTATCTCTACTCAAAGCGCCTTACAGCTCAGGCGAACCTATCCAAACTGGCTTCCGGCCGCATCAAGATCCTCTGCTCAAGGGTTGGACGCAATTCGCACACTGTCAGTCTGAAACAGGGAGTCGGGAAATCGAAAGTGGCCACGAGTATCAAGATTCTCCTCGTGCCTCTCAACAACAATACATGCCACCTATCATCTTGGCTCATCATCGAAGAAAGCTCTTTTGATGGGCTTTGCGGTATGCGAGCATCGTAGTTGTCGTTTTTGTCGCGTTCCTCATCCCAATCATCACTTTAGCCAACGATGCGGACATCATAGATGATAGTACACCGCAAGCCATTGAAGCGAAGCAGTACCGAAACCTCATGTTCTACATCTGTCTGTGGCTAGAAGTGACCTGGATCGGGGCCGTCGGCTCTGACCTCCTCGGCCTGGGTATTCCGTACCTCTTCAGGTTTATGGCAAGGTAAGTTGTCAAGTGTTGCAAAGTTTGCAGCTATAACCACCTCTAACTGGGTAGCTTAGGTATCTCAATTCAGCTCATCAGAGGTATTGGAGAGTGTTCAAGTTCATGAGAAGGCCAATTGCGTTTCTCGGAACCACACTTGTCACGTACATCTTCTTTGCTGCTGTGAGTGTAGACCTTGACGAATAGCCGCCAGTCTGATTTTAACTCTTGAGGGTGATAGTGCATCAACGAAAATGAGCTCTTAGCCGTCAATATCAACAAAGCCCAGGACACCTTCGCTTGGGATGATGTGGTCGCCGATGTCTTGGAGCAGCTGACCCTCTGGGTCTGTTTTTACTTCATCGAAAAGCTTTTCATATCCTACATCATGATCCACTACCACTATCGAGCGGACAACGTGAAGCTCAAGCGCACAAAGGACCTGCAGAACGCCCTTATCAATCTTTACGATGCCTCAGTCTTTCTGCACCCACCTCACAGCGGAACATTTGCCGAGGAAGACATACTCATCCGCAACGCCAAAGGAGACGCCAATGGCTCGGGCCGTGTCAGGGTTTCCAGCTACCTCGCGCGGCTGGGCATCGACGGGTACAAAATGACCAGTCTCTTTGGCAATTTCATCTCTGCCGAGCCCAATGCCCACTGGCTGAGGCCTGCCAGCACATATGCGGTCATCGAGCGTTCCTGGGCGAGCCCGGTGTCTGCGGTTGCGCTAGGGCGACGTATTTGGCTGTCTCTAGTCGCTCAGGGCAGGCCTGGCCTCACGGTCGACGACATAATTGAGGTCCTCGGTCCTTATCGCAGAGATGAGGCTGTCAGGATTTTCAAGGCGCTTAACGAGAACAACAGCCCCGACATTCGCATCGAGGAATTTGTCGGGATGGTCACAGAGGGCGGCAAGACCCGTCACGATATCTACCGTAACATGGACAGCATGGACCACTGTATCAACACATTCGACTGGTTCTGTCTTCTGATTCTCGCCGGCGTCATGATATTTTTCATCAGTAAGTCATGAGTGATATCTCCCTTCGCCCGCGAAAAGCTCACCCATTTTGTAGTGGTCCAGTATGTGCCGGCCATCAAGCAGATTCAAACCATTCTTTCCAGTCTTGCCATCGGTCTTTCGTTCGCTGTCGGTCGTACGTTTCATCATCTCCTCGTCGGCATCGTCTTCGTCTTCTTCGACCATCCTTATGACATCGGGGACGTAGTGAATGTCTACAACATGGGCTCAACCGCCGCCACTGCCTGCGTCGTCAAGCAGCAATCGCTTCTGTACACTGTCTTCCGGCGTCTCGATAACGGCTGCGACCTCCAGATCTCCAACGACCGGTTATAGCAGAAACGGATCGAAAACTTCTCGCGGTCTGGCATCAACCGCCAGGGCGTCACCTTGTCCGTGGACTTCAGGACCAGCTTCAAGGACATCGTCCGCCTGCGCACGCTCCTAGAGGAGTTCCTCGCTAACAACGCGCGGGATTACGTCCCGGACAGCCTCGGACTGAACGTCGTCAACCTCCATGAACTCAGCAAGATGGAGCTCAGACTGGCGTTCACGCATCGCAATAACTGGTCCGACGACAGGCTACGTGCCCAGAGGAGCAACAGGTTTCACTGCGCCTTGGTAGCGGCCTGCAGGGCCATCCCGCTATACAAGCCCGGCGCAATGACCCCGAAGTCGGGTGAGAACGGCAATCCGATGTACACAGTCCAACTCGGTACCACTACCGAGTTGAGCGAGAACATCGAGAAGGAGAAGGATCGCAGACAGGGTTTGCGGTGGGATGATATCGAGATGGATGCCCATCTGAACACGAATCCGACCACGGCCAAGAACATGACAATGCATGTCGACTCCGAACTAGCCAAGTTGACGGAAGAGGATGCATTTATCAGATTTGCACGCCTCCCAGCTGTCTCTACTAAACAACCGGGTGTCAGTACTGCAATCGACGTCCAGGCCATGACAACAGGGCTGCGACAGACCACAAGGCAAGTATAATGAAAGAAGAAGAAAAAAGGAAAGAAAAAGCCAGGGGGGCTGATAGCAAGCTGCGAGCCTATCGCCACGGTAAAGATTGATCTCTTATGGATTGCATCTTTGCCTTCGTCCTTTGCACTTCTTACATGGCTTTTTGTACCTGTGCCTGTGTGGACATTCAACTACGAAGAAGTCCTTTTTGTTTTCCATTTCTCAATTATCAGTGGCCTCTAAATAAGTTTCAAAAGTACTTGTGGAGGCACTTGGCGAAACGTGTTGATGAGACTGAAAATGGTTGTCCGGCCTATTGCGAACGACGCAATCCGGATCGTTCTATGTGATGGATGTTGGTGTGTCTATATCTGCGACGTGAAAATGTTAGCCCAGGATTGCAATGAAGCTCGCGTGGACCATTACCTCCAGTAGTATCAGAAGACTCGGCCACAGATGATGCTGTTCGACATGCTTCAACACGTCTCAGCATTTCAATTACAGTTTTCAATCTACCGCCAGTTAGACTGCAAATAACTTGACCGTCAGATTATGTTCACATACCCATCGCCCTCGCCAAGAATGGGTTTCTCAGACGCTTCTGGAGTCGGCTCAACTTCAAATACGGTATTCAGTTTCGACAAAAGACATTCTTCGACTGCGTACAGGCCGAAATTCGAGATCAACCCTTGCAGAGCCTCCTACGCAGATCGCCACGATTTAACGCAAGCTTCTGAACACGGTCTAGGCCATTTGAAAAAATAATAACATACCTCATAATAAGCCTTCGTGTAATCCGAGGCTAGCTCACAGGCTGGGCGATATAAGTTGCTCTCGATGTCGGAGGCTGTTAGTAATTCGATACAATCTTCCGTGCGGTTCGCCTTGAAGAACCCAGTTTTTGTTTTGCTCCCAGACAATCTTTGGGCTTCGCTTTCAGCCTTCCGCCGAGAATCATGGAGGCTCCATACGCGTTGTATAACGGTGCGATTGTATATGAGTGGATGTGTGTAGCGATAAGGGCGCATCAACTCGTTGACCTTTTCGCGGAAGTCTTTGATGACGGTTTCCAGTGCCGCCTCTACATCACGAGAGGCTCCCTCGATGTTTCTCGTCCATCCAATGTAGCCAAGAATTTCTCTGACACAATTTAGAATCCTGTGTGTGATATCCGCTTTAGTCGCCTGCACTATCTGCTCCCATGACCGGCATCGAGATATAAGTAGCTCGGAAACGATGGTTGGACTCAGCATCCCAGGCAATCCACTGTTCCAGCTTGATTTCACCATGCTCTCGATTTCACTGAAATCATATGGTTCTGTGGATCCTTTTGATATATAGGATCTCTGCTGCTGCATCCTTTGTTCAAAAAGGGCAAGATCCCGTTGGATATTTGTCAGTAGCCTTGTGTCAAATGAATACTTGTCTAACTTGGTAATATTGAAAAAGGGATTGGGGTAATCGCCACTCAAGGCAGCCGTTATCAATAAAGAGAATTCTTTACTAATCGTGCTTGACGTAAGACAGTGTTTAGGTGATTCATTTTGTAATGGGCTGGGGCCTTGAAATTCTATGTTAGACGGTCCTAGCCATGTCGCCTCTAGATTCTGACATATGTCAGGTAGGTGGGCCAGAAATTTGCCGAGTATCATATCTTCGAGACATCGGCAGAAGGCTTCTGCACTGAGTTGAGGTGCTCTCATCGTGTACCAGATAGGTTGTTTTAAGTGCTCGGGGTCGTCGTCGCAGGTCAGGGTATCTGTTCTGCAATATTTGAGTATGCGCCAACCGAGACGAATAATGTTCTGATGACTGTAATGTTGTGTGACTGAATCTTATTGCTCAGATAAATATGTCGTCCAGGAGGGAAAATCTATTAGTCGTAAATTGCGCTGCCTGGGTTTGTAGATCTCGATATTGATGGTGATGTTTGAAGCATCCCATGTTGGTCTGTTGTTGGTCTCATGCTGTCTCTGCTCGGCGTCTATTACTCTCATGAATCTCCTTAAACCATCGGTGATATACTCTTTATTTTCTCAAGCATGGATCTGCTCTGCTTTGACATTGCTTCTTTCTCAGGCTGTGGGTGCATACTAGCAATCCCACTTGCGGAGGCGTGATGAAAATCAAAGTGGATAGGTAGCCGGCTACTTGCATAGTCATTTGGAAACGCTAGACCAGAAATAGCTCCCATAATGACAAGCTTGCTCACTAGAGAGCCGCAAAGAACGAAGCTGGGAATTTCGATCTCGTTCCCAAGAGTCAGCGAGCGCATAGAGAAAACTCTTTTAGTAACAGATCTCAGTTCATTTTCGTACGGAAAATGGGATAACAAGATTGGTACACGTCAGATCTTGTGCCAGAGGTTTCTGCTAGGTCAAACATCATCCATGACATGTTATATCAAGACGTAACGCAGCCCAGCTTCAAAGCCTGCCGTGTTGATGGATAGTATTCTTATCCATCAACATATAAGTTTTGATCAGAAAGTAAGGTCGTGCTGCGGCATTACTGAATTCGCAAAGTACCGATTTGTTGCAGCGATAAGACTGCTTGTCCTATTTATTCGTACTGGGTAAATTGTGCAGTTCTCCCACTTACGTTCTTCTGCTCCTTCGCCGCCTAATTCTCAAAGAATTACATGTCAAATTAGCGACTCTAATGGCCCGCACAAATATATAAATGACGTGAGGCTGTTTACAAATGCAGTTGGGTAACTGTGTCCGGTGCATCCGTAAATGATTCAGTTTTATGAGTGTGTCGTCTGGCTTTTGGACATATTGGGAGTTAGGGCGTTGATATCTTACAACGCAAAATCCTGACGTTGCAATATGCACATTGATAAGGTAATATCTGGGCCGATTACCTTGTACAATAGAAGTTTACTCTGTATCCGGTTTACTGTGCTCGTTATATGAACTTTTAGAACTGGCAATCGTGAGTATTTTCTTCTAGATGTAAGATTGACTACACTTTTCCGTTGCTTTTACGCCACAGAGTTCCCGCTTCTTGCAAATACGACCCATAAAGCTTGATGGCGTTGATGCTTTCAACATTGTCAGCCATAACAAATAACTATCTAAGACCGAGGCAAGCTGTTCACTCACTAGTTAATCTTGTCCAACTTTTCGTTGGTACTATGGTGCCCATCTGTAGGCCGGCCAATAGGGAGCAGCAGCACGTTCTTCTTCAGGATCTTCTTGAAGTCAAGGGCGATGGGGATGCTGCAGGAACGTTAGCTGTGAGTTAATATAAGACTTATGATGCTCAAGGTGTTGGCTTACCTGCCACCCTCACACGTGATGGCTGGATCGATACCCCAGACATTCTGTGTTGCTCTTATAGCGGCTTGGTAGTTCCAATGACTAGCATCCTCATAGAACCAATCGCTAGGATAAGCTTCAATCTCAATGTCATTCCGACTTCCGAGCCCATCGAAACGTTCTTGGATGTACTTCCGTACAATCTGATCGATTTCGTCCGCCTTCATGAAGGGTACAGTTCGAATGCTGAACTTGCCCACCAATTTAGCGGGAATCGAGGTGACTGCCCCAGCGCCGGGCAAAGCATTCTCGATCCGGTGTAGACTCAGGGACGGCTTCTTCCATCTTTAAAATGTAAATGTAAGTTCAGTGAAAGTTGTAAGCAGAGCCATTGATGGAAAAGACTTACCGAGCAATGAGTGCGTCAGCCTGGTTGTCGTAAAGGCTCCTTCCCCCAGTGCCACCGTACAGGGACTCTTCGGATATGTTCAGCTTCTGATAACTCTCGTATTTCTTCTCCGTGACGGGTTGAACGTTGTCATATATCCCAGGTATCAGAATCTTCCCATTCGAGTCCACCAACGACGACATAATGTTCACCATGTCAACCATTGGCTCGGAAATTTGACCCCCAAAGCCGCCGCTGTGTGCATCCTGCTTCGCGCCCGTGATCGTCACAAGATAGAAAATGATGCCTCTTAAGCCCTGAGGGATGCTGATCTGCTCGTTACTGACCCAAACAACATCGGCGATGCAGACCACATCAACGTCGGAGAAGTACTTGTCTGCCTCGTCCTCCAATGCCCCTCGGAGACCGAAAGACCCGGTCTCCTCCATTCCCTCGAAGCAGAAGACCAAATTTGCAGGCACTTCCAAATCAGCTTTCTGGAAAGCCTCTATCATGTTGATCCACCCAACCAGGGGGCCCTTGTCATCCGATGTGCCGCGGCCGCAGAGCCTGCCACTTTCCTCGACTGTCATTTCGAATGGCTCGTGTTTCCAACCGTCTTCGAAGGAGGCAGGTTGAACGTCATAATGGCAGTACACAAGGACTGTCGGCTTTTCGGGGTCTTTGCCATAACGTCCTAACACCAAGGGCGGAAGCTCGAGCTCCGTGTTCTGTTGTTTACCAAGACTTTTGAGTCTCACGTCGATCCCGACAGCTCTCATCTTGGCGGCAACCCATTCACTCATCTAAGTTGTAGTCAGTGCCAGAAGATTTGTAGCCGCTGGTCTTTTCTTATGTTTTAGGACTCGAATATGCCTCTAGTTCCGTACCTCAAAAACGTCCTTCCTCCGGTCCGCATAGGCCGAGATGGATGGAATTTTGACTGCATCTTCAAGTCATATTGCGCATTACCGTATGAGAATTTTAAATTAATTTCAACCCGACAAGCTCCAGTTGAACGAATATACATGTTGGCATATGGGTGATGCGGCCAGAGGCGGTAGGTCACGTGACACACCGCCTACCAGCAGAATCCCTTACCCTTGCCTATACGCAAGGGTGCTGCCAAACTTATGCTCCTACTTTACCCTGTTAACTAGTTAACTATTAATAACTATAAATTTAACTACCTTTTCTTAACCTTTATAATATTATAAGATATAGGATCCTATTAATTAACTAGTAAAAACTAATATTAATTAATAGTTAATTATTACTAATAACTAGTAATTAATAAGGCTTACTATTATAAGAGTTTACTTAGCCTACTATAACCTAGTAGACTACTAACTAAGTTAAGTATTATTAAGGCTACTTTACCTCTATAAGAAACACTATAGCGTCTATTACGCTATTAGAACCCCTTTAATAAGCAAGAACCTCTTCTACGCTAACTATAGTACTATTAAGAAGAGACACTTAAGTAGTAATAATTACTACCTTATTTAACTTTCCCCTTTATTTTTATATTTACCTCTTTAGAAAACTATCCTTATCTACCTTATATATATAAAACTAACCTAGCACTATCTAGACTTATAAGTATAAGTTATATTAAGAAGAAACTTACTACTTAATTACTACTATAAAAGTTATATAGTAATTACTACTAATTAACCTTAATAACTAACCTTATAATAAGTTAATCTAGTAGTACCTTATACCCTAAGGTACCT